>NW_027441340.1:2500-5000 GCF_949628215.1 Phalacrocorax aristotelis | reverse complement strand
TTAGGGTTAGGGTTAGGGTTAGGGTTAGGGTTAGGGTTAGGGTTAGGGTTAGGGTTAGGGTTAGGGTTAGGGTTAGGGTTAGGGTTAGGGTTAGGGTTAGGGTTAGGGTTAGGGTTAGGGTTAGGGTTAGGGTTAGGGTTAGGGTTAGGGTTAGGGTTAGGGTTAGGGGTTAGGGTTAGGGTTAGGGTTAGGGTTAGGGTTAGGGTTAGGGTTAGGGTTAGGGTTAGGGTTAGGGTTAGGGTTAGGGTTAGGGTTAGGGTTAGGGTTAGGGTTAGGGTTAGGGTTAGGGTTAGGGTTAGGGTTAGGGTTAGGGTTAGGGTTAGGGTTAGGGTTAGGTTAGGGTTAGGGTTAGGGTTAGGGTTAGGGTTAGGGTTAGGGTTAGGGTTAGGGTTAGGGTTAGGGTTAGGGTTAGGGTTAGGGTTAGGGTTAGGGTTAGGGTTAGGGTTAGGGTTAGGGTTAGGGTTAGGGTTAGGGTTAGGGTTAGGGTTAGGGTTAGGGTTAGGGTTAGGGTTAGGGTTAGGGTTAGGGTTAGGGTTAGGTTAGGGTTAGGGTTAGGGTTAGGGTTAGGGTTAGGGTTAGGGTTAGGGTTAGGGTTAGGGTTAGGGTTAGGGTTAGGGTTAGGGTTAGGGTTAGGGTTAGGGTTAGGGTTAGGGTTAGGGTTAGGGTTAGGGTTAGGGTTAGGGTTAGGGTTAGGGTTAGGGTTAGGGTTAGGGTTAGGGTTAGGGTTAGGGTTAGGGTTAGGGTTAGGGTTAGGGTAGGGTTAGGGTTAGGTTAGGGTTAGGGTTAGGGTTAGGGTTAGGGTTAGGGTTAGGGTTAGGGTTAGGGTTAGGGTTAGGGTTAGGGTTAGGGTTAGGGTTAGGGTTAGGGTTAGGGTTAGGGTTAGGGTTAGGGTTAGGGTTAGGGTTAGGGTTAGGGTTAGGGTTAGGGTTAGGGTTAGGGTTAGGGTTAGGGTTAGGGTTAGGGTTAGGGTTAGGGTTAGGGTAGGGTTAGGGTTAGGGTTAGGGTTAGGGTTAGGGTTAGGGTTAGGGTTAGGGTTAGGGTTAGGGTTAGGGTTAGGGTTAGGGTTAGGGTTAGGGTTAGGGTTAGGGTTAGGGTTAGGGTTAGGGTTAGGGTTAGGGTTAGGGTTAGGGTTAGGTTAGGGTTAGGGTTAGGGTTAGGGTTAGGGTTAGGGTTAGGGTTAGGGTTAGGGTTAGGGTTAGGGTTAGGGTTAGGGTTAGGGTTAGGGTTAGGGTTAGGGTTAGGGTTAGGGTTAGGGTTAGGGTTAGGGTTAGGGTTAGGTTAGGGTTAGGGTTAGGGTTAGGGTTAGGGTTAGGGTTAGGGTTAGGGTTAGGGTTAGGGTTAGGGTTAGGGTTAGGGTTAGGGTTAGGTTAGGGTTAGGGTTAGGGTTAGGGTTAGGGTTAGGGTTAGGGTTAGGGTTAGGGTTAGGGTTAGGGTTAGGGTTAGGGTTAGGGTTAGGGTTAGGGTTAGGGTTAGGGTTAGGGTTAGGGTTAGGGTTAGGTTAGGGTTAGGGTTAGGGTTAGGGTTAGGGTTAGGGTTAGGGTTAGGGTTAGGGTTAGGGTTAGGGTTAGGGTTAGGGTTAGGGTTAGGGTTTGGTTAGGGTTAGGTTAGGTTAGGGTTAGGGTTAGGGTTAGGGTTAGGGTTAGGGTTAGGGTTAGGGTTAGGGTTAGGGTTAGGGTTAGGGTTAGGGTTAGGTTAGGTTAGGGTTAGGGTTAGGGTTAGGGTTAGGGTTAGGGTTAGGGTTAGGGTTAGGGTTAGGGTTAGGGTTAGGGTTAGGGTTAGGGTTAGGGTTAGGGTTAGGGTTAGGGTTAGGGTTAGGGTTAGGGTTAGGGTTAGGGTTAGGGTTAGGGTTAGGGTTAGGGTTAGGGTTAGGGTTAGGGTTAGGGTTAGGGTTAGGGTTAGGGGTTAGGGTTAGGGTTAGGGTTAGGGTTAGGGTTAGGGTTAGGGTTAGGGTTAGGGTTAGGGTTAGGTTAGGGTTAGGGTTAGGGTTAGGGTTAGGGTTAGGGTTAGGTTAGGGTTAGGGTTAGGGTTAGGGTTAGGGTTAGGGTTAGGGTTAGGGTTAGGGTTAGGGTTAGGGTTAGGGTTAGGGTTAGGGTTAGGGTTAGGGTTAGGGTTAGGGTTAGGGTTAGGGTTAGGGTTAGGGTTAGGGTTAGGGTTAGGGTTAGGGTTAGGGTTAGGGTTAGGGTTAGGGTTAGGGTTAGGGTTAGGGTTAGGGTTAGGGTTAGGGTTAGGTTAGGGTTAGGGTTAGGGTTAGGGTTAGGGTTAGGGTTAGGGTTAGGGTTAGGGTTAGGGTTAGGGTTAGGGTTAGGGTTAGGGTTAGGGTTAGGGTTAGGGTTAGGGTTAGGGTTAGGGTTAGGGTTAGGGTTAGGGTTAGGGTTAGGGTTAGGGTTAGGGTTAGGGTTAGGGTTAGGGTTAGGGTTAGGGTTAGGGTTAGGGTTAGGGTTAGGGTTAGGGTTAGGGTTAGGGTTAGGGTAGGGTTAGGGTTAGGGTTAGGGTTAGGGTT
>NW_027441339.1:0-79928 GCF_949628215.1 Phalacrocorax aristotelis | reverse complement strand
GGAAAAACCGGGCCGGAAACGGCTTGCCGTGGAAAAACCGGGCCGGATCCGGCCTCCGAAATGGCGTGCCGCGGAAAAACCGGGCCGGAAACGGCGTGCCGCGGAAAAACCGGGCCGGATCCGGCCTCCGAAACGGCGTGCCGCGGAAAACAAACCGGAGCCGGATACGGCGTGCCGCGGAAAAACCGGGCCGGATCCGGCCTCCGAAACGGCGTGCCGCGGAAAAACCGGGCCAGATCCGGCCTCCGAAATGGCGTGCCGCGGAAAAACCGGGCCGGAAACGGCGTGCCGCGGAAAAACCGGGCCGGATCCGGCCTCCGAAACGGCGTGCCGCGGAAAAACCGGGCCGGAAACGGCGTGCCGCGGAAAAACCGGCCGGATCCGGCCTCCGAAACGGCGTGCCGCGGAAAAACCGGGCCAGAAACGGCGTGCCGCGGAAAAACCGGGCCGGATCCGGCCTCCGAAACGGCGTGCCGCGGAAAAACCGGGCCGGATCCGGCCTCCGAAACGGCGTGCCGCGGAAAAACCGGGCCGGATCCGGCCTCCGAAACGGCGTGCCGCGGAAAAACCGGGCCGGATCCGGCCTCCGAAACGGCGTGCCGCGGAAAAACCGGGCCGGAAACGGCATGCTGCGGAAAAACCGGGCCGGATCCGGCCTCCGAAACGGCATGCCGCGGAAAATCCGGGCCGGAAACGGCGTGCCGCGGAAAAACCGGGCAGGATCCGGCCTCCGAAACGGCGTGCCGCGGAAAAACCAAGCCGGAAACGGCGTAGGCTGGAAACGGCGTGCCACGGAAAAACCGGGCTGGATCCGGCCTCCGAAACGGCGTGCCGCTGAAAAACCGGGCCATATCCGGCCTCCGAAACGGCGTGCCGCGGAAAAACCGGGCCGGATCCGGCCTCCGAAACGGCGTGCCGCGGAAAAACCGGGCCGGAAACGGCGTGCCACGGAAAAACCGGGCCGGATCCGGACTCCGAAACGGCGTGCCGCGGAAAAACCGGGCCGGATCCGGCCTCCGAAACGGCGTGCCGCGGAAAAAACCGGCCTCCGAAACGGCTTGCCGCGGAAAAACCGGGCCGGATCCGGCCTCCGAAACGGGCGTGCCGCGGAAAATCCGGGCCGGAAACGGCGTGCCGCGGAAAAACCGGGCCGGATCCGGCCTCCGAAACGGGCGTGCCGCGGAAAAACCGGGCCGGATCCGGCCTCCGAAACGACGGTGCCGCGGAAAAACCGGGCCGGAAACGGCGTGCCGCGGAAAATCCGGGCCGGATCCGGCCTCCGAAACGGCATGCCGCGGGAAAAACCGGGCCGGAAACGGCGTGCCGCGGAAAAACCGGGCCGGATCCGGCCTCCGAAACGGCGTGCCGCGGAAAAACCAAGCCGGAAACGGCGTACCGCGGAAAAACCGGGCCGGAAACGGCGTGCCGCGGAAAAACCGGGCCGGATCCGGCCTCCGAAACGGCGTGCCGCTGAAAAACCGGGCCGGATCCGGCCTCCGAAACGGCGTGCCGCGGAAAAAACCGGGCCGGATCCGGCCTCCGAAACGGCGGTGCCGCGGAAAAACCGGGCCGGAAACGGCGTGCCGCGGAAAAACCGGGCCGGATCCGGCCTCCGAAACGGCGTGCCGCGGAAAAACCGGGCCGGAAACAGGCGTGCCACGGAAAAACCGGGCCGGAAACGGCCTCCGAAACGGCGTGCCGCGGAAAAACCGGGCCGGATCCGGGCCTCCGTAAACGGCGTGCCGCGGAAAAACCCGGCCAGAAACGGCGTGCCGCTGAAAAACCGGGCCGGATCCGGCCTCCGAAATGGCTTGCCACGGAAAAACCGGGCCGGAAACGGCGTACCGCGGAAAAACCGGGCCGGAAACGGCTTGCCGTGGAAAAACCGGGCCGGATCCGGCCTCCGAAATGGCGTGCCGCGGAAAAACCGGGCCGGAACGGCGTGCCGCGGAAAAACCGGGCCGGATCCGGCCTCCGAAACGGCGTGCCGCGGAAAAACCGGCCGGATCCGGCCTCCGAAACGGCGTGCCGCGGAAAAACCGGGCCGGAAACGGCATGCTGCGGAAAAACCGGGCCGGATCCGGCCTCCGAAACGGCATGCCGCGGAAAAACGGGGCCGGAAACGGCGTGCCGCGGAAAAACCGGGCCGGATCCGGCCTCCGAAAACGGCGTGCCGCGGAAAAACCAAGCCGGAAACGGCGTACCGCGGAAAAAACCGGGCTGGAAACGGCGTGCCGCGGAAAAACCGGGCTGGATCCGGCCTCCGAAACGGCGTGCCGCTGAAAACCGGGCCATATCCGGCCTCCGAAACGGCGTGTGCCGCGGAAAAAACCGGGCCGGATCCGGCCTCCGAAACAGCGTGCCGCGGAAAAACCGGGCCGGAAACGGCGTGCAAGCGGAAAAACCGGGCCGGATCCGGCCTCCAAAACGGCGTGCTGCGGAAAAAACCGGGCCGGAAACGGCGTGCCACGGAAAAACCGGGCCGGATCCGGACTCCGAAACGGCGTGCCGCGGAAAAAACCGGGCCGGATCCGGCCTCCGAAACGGCGTGCCGCGGAAAAACCGGCCTCCGAAACGGCTTGCCGCGGAAAAACCGGGCCGGATCCGGCCTCCGAAACGGCGTGCCGCGGAAAATCCGGGCCGGAAACGGCGTGCCGCGGAAAAACCGGGCCGGATCCGGCCTCCGAAACGGCGTGCCGCGGAAAAAACCGGGCCGGATCCGGCCTCCCGAAACGGCGTGCCGCGGAAAAACCGGGCCGGAAACGGCGTGCCGCGGAAAATCCGGGCCGGATCCGGCCTCCGAAACGGCATGCCGCGGAAAAACCGGGCCGGAAACGGCGTGCCTGCGGAAAAAGCGGGCCGGATCCGGCCTCCGAAACGGCGTGCCGCGGAAAAACCAAGCCGGAAACGGCGTACCGCGGAAAAAACCGGGCCGGAAACGGCGTGCCGCAGAAAAACCGGGCCGGATCCGGCCTCCGAAACGGCGTGCCGCTGAAAAACCGGGCCGGATCCGGCCTCCGAAACGGCGTGCCGTGGAAAAACCGGGCCGGAAACGGCGTGCAGCGGAAAAACCGGGCCGGATCCGGCCTCCGAAACGGCGTGCCGCGGAAAAACCGGGCCGGAAACGGCGTGCCACGGAAAAACCGGGCCGGATCCGGCCTCCGAAACGGCGTGCCGCGGAAAAACCGGGCCGGATCCGGCCTCCGAAACGGCGTGCCGCGGAAAAACCGGGCCAGAAACGGTCGTGCCGCGGAAAAACCGGGCCGGATCCGGCTCCGAAATGGCTTGCCACGGAAAAAACCGGGCCGGAAACGGCGTACCGCGGAAAAACCGGGCCGGAAACGGCTTGCCGTGGAAAAACCGGGCAGGATCCGGCCTCCGAAATGGCGTGCCGCGGAAAAACCGGGCCGGAAACGGCGTGCCGCGGAAAAACCGGGCCGGATCGGGCCTCCGAAACGGCGTGCCGTGGAAAAACCGGGCCGGAAACGGACGTGCCGCGGAAAAACCGGGCCGGAAACGGCGTACCGCGGAAAAACCGGGCCGGAAACGGCGTGCCGCGGAAAAACCGGGCCGGATCTGGCCTCCGAAACGGCGTGCCGCGGAAAAACCGGGCCAGATCCGGCCTCCGAAACAGCGTGCCGCGGAAAAACCGGGCCGGAAACGGCGTGCCGCGGAAAAACCGGGCCGGATCCGGCCTCCGAAACGGCGTGCCGCGGAAAAACCGGGCAGGATCCGGCTCCGAAATGGCGTGCCGCGGAAAAACCGGGCCGGATCCGGCCTCCGAAACGGCGTGCCGCGGAAAAACCGGGCCGGATCCGGCCTCCGAAACGGCATGCTGCGGAAAAACCGGGCCGGATCCGGCCTCCGAAACGGCATGCCGCGGAAAAACCGGGCCGGAAACGGCGTGCGGCGGAAAAACCGGGCCGGATCCGGCCTCCGAAACGGCGTGCCGCGGAAAAACCAAGCCGGAAACGGCGTACCGCGGAAAAACCGGGCCGGAAACGGCGTGCCGCGGAAAAACCGGGCCGGATCCGGCCTCCGAAACGGCGTGCCGCGGAAAAACCGGGCAGGATCCGGCCTCCGAAATGGCGTGCCGCGGAAAAACCGGGCCGGATCCGGCCTCCGAAACGGCGTGCCGCGGAAAAACCGGGCCGGAAACGGCGTGCCGCGGAAAATCCGGGCCGGATCCGGCCTCCGAAACGGCATGCCGCGGAAAAACCGGGCCGGAAACGGCGTGCCGCGGAAAAACCGGGCCGGATCCGGCCTCCGAAACGGTCGTGCCGCGGAAAAAACCAAGCCGGAAACGGCGTACCGCGGAAAAACCGGGCTGGAAACGGCGTGCCGCGGAAAAACCGGGCCGGATCCGGCCTCCGAAACGGCGTGCCGCTGAAAAACCGGGCCATATCCGGCCTCCGAAACGGCGTGCCGCGGAAAAACCGGGCCGGAAACGGCGTGCAGCGGAAAAACCGGGCCGGATCCGGCCTCCGAAACGGCGTGCCGCGGAAAAAACCGGGCCGGAAACGGCGTGCCACGGAAAAACCGGGCCGGATCCGGACTCCGAAACGGCGTGCCGCAGAAAAACCGGGCCGGATCCGGCCTCCGAAACGGCGTGCCGCGGAAAAACCGGGCCGGATCCGGCCTCCGAAACGGCGTGCCGCGGAAAAAACCGGGCCGGAAACGGCTTGCCGCGGAAAAACCGGCCGGATCCGGCCTCCGAAACGGCGTGCCGCGGAAAATCTGGGCCGGAAACGGCGGTGCCGCGGAAAAACCGGGCAGGATCCGGCCTCCGAAACGGCGTGCCGCGGAAAAACCGGGCCGGATCCGGCCTCCGAAACGGCGTGCCGCGGAAAAAACCGCGCCGGAAACGGTGTGCCGCGGAAAAACCGGGCCGGATCCGGCCTCCGAAACGGACGTGCCGCGGAAAGACCGGGCCGGAAACGGCGTGCCGCGGAAAAACCGGGCCGGATCCGGCCTCCGAAACGGCGTGCCGCGGAAAAACCGGGCCAGAAACGGCGTGCCGCGGAAAAACCGGGCCGGATCCGGCCTCCGAAACGGCGTGCCGTGGAAAAACCGGGCAGGATCCGGCCTCCGAAATGGCGTGCCGCGGAAAAACCGGGCCGGATCCGGCCTCCGAAACGGCGTGCCGCGGAAAAACCGGGCCGGATCCGGCCTCCGAAACGGCGTGCCGCGGAAAAACCGGGCCGGAAACGGCGTGCTGCGGAAAAACCGGGCCGGATCCGGCCTCCGAAACAGCATGCCGCGGAAAAACCGGGCCGGAAACGGCGTGCCGCGGAAAAACCGGGCCGGATCCGGCCTCCGAAACGGCGTGCCGCGGAAAAACCAAGCCGGAAACGGCGTACCGCGGAAAAACCGGGCCGGAAACGGCGTGCCGCGGAAAAACCGGGCCGGATCCGGCCTCCAAAACGGCGTGCCGCTGAAAAACCGGGCCGGATCCGGCCTCCAAAACGGGCGTGCCGCGGAAAAACCGGGCAGGATCCGGCCTCCGAAACGGCGTGCCGCGGAAAAACCGGGCCGGAAACGGCGTGCCACGGAAAAACCGGGCCGGATCCGGCCTCCGAAACGGCGTGCCGCGGAAAAACCGGGCCGGAAACGGCGTGCCACGGAAAAACCGGGCCGGATCCGGCCTCCGAAATGGCGTGCCGCGGAAAAACCGGGCAGGATCCGGCCTCCGAAATGGCGTGCCGCGGAAAAAACCGGGCCAGAAACGGCGTGCCGCTGAAAAACCGGGCCGGATCCGGCCTCCGAAACGGCGTGCCGCGGAAAAACCGGGCCAGAAACGGCGTGCCGCTGAAAAACCGGGCCGGATCCGGCCTCCGAAATGGCTTGCCACGGAAAAAACCGGTCCGGAAACGGCGTACCGCGGAAAAACCGGGCCGGAAACGGCTTGCCGTGGAAAAACCGGGCCGGATCCGGCCTCCGAAATGGCGTGCCGCGGAAAAACCGGGCCGGAAACGGCGTGCCGCGGAAAAACCGGGCCGGATCCGGCCTCCGAAACGGCGTGCCGTGGCAAAACCGGGCCGGAAACGGCGTGCCGCGGAAAAACCGGGCCGGAAACAGCGTGCCGCGGAAAAACCGGGCCAGATCCGGCCTCCGAAACAGCGTGCCGCGGAAAAACCGGGCCGGAAACGGCGTGCCGCGGAAAAACCGGGCCGGATCCGGCCTCCGAAACGGCGTGCCGCGGAAAAACCGGGCCGGAAACGGCGTGCCGCGGAAAAACCGGGCCGGATCCGGCCTCCAAAACGGCGTGCCGCGGAAAAACCGGGCCGGAAACGGCTTGCCGCGGTAAAACCGGGCCGGATCCGGCCTCCGAAACGGCGTGCCGCGGAAAGACCGGGCCGGAAACGGCGTGCCGCGGAAAAACCGGGCCAGAAACGGCGTGCCGCGGAAAAACCGGGCCGGATCCGGCCTCCGAAACGGCGTGCCGCGGAAAAACCGGGCAGGATCCGGCCTCCGAAATGGCGTGCCGCGGAAAAACCGGGCCGGATCCGGCCTCCGAAACGGCGTGCCGCGGAAAAACCGGGCCGGATCCGGCCTTCGAAACGGCGTGCCGCAGAAAAACCGGGCCGGAAACGGCGTGCTGCGGAAAAACCGGGCTGGATCCGCCCTCCGAAACGGCATGCCGCGGAAAAACCGGGCCAGAAACGGCGTGCCGCGGAAAAACCGGGCAGGATCCGGCCTCCGAAACGGCGTGCCGCGGAAAAACCGGGCCAGAAACGGCGTGCCGCGGAAAAACCGGGCCGGATCCGGCCTCCGAAATGGCTTGCCACGGAAAAACCGGGCCGGAAACGGCGTACCGCGGAAAAACCGGGCCGGAAACGGCTTGCCGTGGAAAAACCGGGCCGGATCCGGCCTCCGAAATGGCGTGCCGCGGAAAAACCGGGCCGGAAACGGCGTGCCGCGGAAAAACCGGGCCGGATCCGGCCTCCGAAACGGCGTGCCGCGGAAAAACCGGGCCGGATCCGGCCTCCGAAACGGCGTGCCGCGGAAAAACCGGGCCGGAAACGGCATGCTGCGGAAAAACCGGGCCGGATCCGGCCTCCGAAACGGCATGCCGCGGAAAAACGGGGCCGGAAACGGCGTGCCGCGGAAAAACCGGGCCGGATCCGGCCTCCGAAACGGCGTGCCGCGGAAAAACCAAGCCGGAAACGGCGTACCGCGGAAAAACCGGGCTGGAAACGGCGTGCCGCGGAAAAACCGGGCTGGATCCGGCCTCCGAAACGGCGTGCCGCTGAAAAACCGGGCCATATCCGGCCTCCGAAACGGCGTGCCGCGGAAAAACCGGGCCGGATCCGGCCTCCGAAACAGCGTGCCGCGGAAAAACCGGGCCGGAAACGGCGTGCAGCGGAAAAACCGGGCCGGATCCGGCCTCCAAAACGGCGTGCTGCGGAAAAACCGGGCCGGAAACGGCGTGCCACGGAAAAACCGGGCCGGATCCGGACTCCGAAACGGCGTGCCGCGGAAAAACCGGGCCGGATCCGGCCTCCGAAACGGCGTGCCGCGGAAAAAACCGGCCTCCGAAACGGCTTGCCGCGGAAAAACCGGGCCGGATCCGGCCTCCGAAACGGCGTGCCGCGGAAAATCCGGGCCGGAAACGGCGTGCCGCGGAAAAACCGGGCCGGATCCGGCCTCCGAAACGGCGTGCCGCGGAAAAACCGGGCCGGATCCGGCCTCCGAAACGGCGTGCCGCGGAAAAAACCGGGCCGGAAACGGCGTGCCGCGGAAAATCCGGGCCGGATCCGGCCTCCGAAACGGCATGCCGCGGAAAAACCGGGCCGGAAACGGCGTGCCGCGGAAAAAGCGGGCCGGATCCGGCCTCCGAAACGGCGTGCCGCGGAAAAACCAAGCCGGAAACGGCGTACCGCGGAAAAACCGGGCCGGAAACGGCGTGCCGCAGAAAAACCGGGCCGGATCCGGCCTCCGAAACGGCGTGCCGCTGAAAAACCGGGCCGGATCCGGCCTCCGAAACGGCGTGCCGTGGAAAAACCGGGCCGGAAACGGCGTGCAGCGGAAAAACCGGGCCGGATCCGGCCTCCGAAACGGCGTGCCGCGGAAAAAACCGGGCCGGAAACGGCGTGCCACGGAAAAACCGGGCCGGATCCGGCCTCCGAAACGGCGTGCCGCGGAAAAACCGGGCCGGATCCGGCCTCCGAAACGGCGTGCCGCGGAAAAACCGGGCCAGAAACGGCGTGCCGCGGAAAAACCGGGCCGGATCCGGCCTCCGAAATGGCTTGCCACGGAAAAACCGGGCCGGAAACGGCGTACCGCGGAAAAACCGGGCCGGAAACGGCTTGCCGTGGAAAAACCGGGCAGGATCCGGCCTCCGAAATGGCGTGCCGCGGAAAAACCGGGCCGGAAACGGCGTGCCGCGGAAAAACCGGGCCGGATCGGGCCTCCGAAACGGCGTGCCGTGGAAAAACCGGGCCGGAAACGGCGTGCCGCGGAAAAACCGGGCCGGAAACGGCGTACCGCGGAAAAACCGGGCCGGAAACGGCGTGCCGCGGAAAAACCGGGCCGGATCTGGCCTCCGAAACGGCGTGCCGCGGAAAAACCGGGCCAGATCCGGCCTCCGAAACAGCGTGCCGCGGAAAAACCGGGCCGGAAACGGCGTGCCGCGGAAAAACCGGGCCGGATCCGGCCTCCGAAACGGCGTGCCGCGGAAAAACCGGGCAGGATCCGGCCTCCGAAATGGCGTGCCGCGGAAAAACCGGGCCGGATCCGGCCTCCGAAACGGCGTGCCGCGGAAAAACCGGGCCGGATCCGGCCTCCGAAACGGCATGCTGCGGAAAAACCGGGCCGGATCCGGCCTCCGAAACGGCATGCCGCGGAAAAACCGGGCCGGAAACGGCGTGCGGCGGAAAAACCGGGCCGGATCCGGCCTCCGAAACGGCGTGCCGCGGAAAAACCAAGCCGGAAACGGCGTACCGCGGAAAAACCGGGCCGGAAACGGCGTGCCGCGGAAAAACCGGGCCGGATCCGGCCTCCGAAACGGCGTGCCGCGGAAAAACCGGGCAGGATCCGGCCTCCGAAATGGCGTGCCGCGGAAAAACCGGGCCGGATCCGGCCTCCGAAACGGCGTGCCGCGGAAAAACCGGGCCGGAAACGGCGTGCCGCGGAAAATCCGGGCCGGATCCGGCCTCCGAAACGGCATGCCGCGGAAAAACCGGGCCGGAAACGGCGTGCCGCGGAAAAACCGGGCCGGATCCGGCCTCCGAAACGGCGTGCCGCGGAAAAACCAAGCCGGAAACGGCGTACCGCGGAAAAACCGGGCTGGAAACGGCGTGCCGCGGAAAAACCGGGCCGGATCCGGCCTCCGAAACGGCGTGCCGCTGAAAAACCGGGCCATATCCGGCCTCCGAAACGGCGTGCCGCGGAAAAACCGGGCCGGAAACGGCGTGCAGCGGAAAAACCGGGCCGGATCCGGCCTCCGAAACGGCGTGCCGCGGAAAAACCGGGCCGGAAACGGCGTGCCACGGAAAAACCGGGCCGGATCCGGACTCCGAAACGGCGTGCCGCAGAAAAACCGGGCCGGATCCGGCCTCCGAAACGGCGTGCCGCGGAAAAACCGGGCCGGATCCGGCCTCCGAAACGGCGTGCCGCGGAAAAACCGGGCCGGAAACGGCTTGCCGCGGAAAAACCGGGCCGGATCCGGCCTCCGAAACGGCGTGCCGCGGAAAATCTGGGCCGGAAACGGCGTGCCGCGGAAAAACCGGGCAGGATCCGGCCTCCGAAACGGCGTGCCGCGGAAAAACCGGGCCGGATCCGGCCTCCGAAACGGCGTGCCGCGGAAAAACCGCGCCGGAAACGGTGTGCCGCGGAAAAACCGGGCCGGATCCGGCCTCCGAAACGGCGTGCCGCGGAAAGACCGGGCCGGAAACGGCGTGCCGCGGAAAAACCGGGCCGGATCCGGCCTCCGAAACGGCGTGCCGCGGAAAAACCGGGCCAGAAACGGCGTGCCGCGGAAAAACCGGGCCGGATCCGGCCTCCGAAACGGCGTGCCGTGGAAAAACCGGGCAGGATCCGGCCTCCGAAATGGCGTGCCGCGGAAAAACCGGGCCGGATCCGGCCTCCGAAACGGCGTGCCGCGGAAAAACCGGGCCGGATCCGGCCTCCGAAACGGCGTGCCGCGGAAAAACCGGGCCGGAAACGGCGTGCTGCGGAAAAACCGGGCCGGATCCGGCCTCCGAAACAGCATGCCGCGGAAAAACCGGGCCGGAAACGGCGTGCCGCGGAAAAACCGGGCCGGATCCGGCCTCCGAAACGGCGTGCCGCGGAAAAACCAAGCCGGAAACGGCGTACCGCGGAAAAACCGGGCCGGAAACGGCGTGCCGCGGAAAAACCGGGCCGGATCCGGCCTCCAAAACGGCGTGCCGCTGAAAAACCGGGCCGGATCCGGCCTCCAAAACGGCGTGCCGCGGAAAAACCGGGCAGGATCCGGCCTCCGAAACGGCGTGCCGCGGAAAAACCGGGCCGGAAACGGCGTGCCACGGAAAAACCGGGCCGGATCCGGCCTCCGAAACGGCGTGCCGCGGAAAAACCGGGCCGGAAACGGCGTGCCACGGAAAAACCGGGCCGGATCCGGCCTCCGAAATGGCGTGCCGCGGAAAAACCGGGCAGGATCCGGCCTCCGAAATGGCGTGCCGCGGAAAAACCGGGCCAGAAACGGCGTGCCGCTGAAAAACCGGGCAGGATCCGGCCTCCGAAACGGCGTGCCGCGGAAAAAACCGGGCCAGAAACGGCGTGCCGCTGAAAAACCGGGCCGGATCCGGCCTCCGAAATGGCTTGCCACGGAAAAACCGGTCCGGAAACGGCGTACCGCGGAAAAACCGGGCCGGAAACGGCTTGCCGTGGAAAAACCGGGCCGGATCCGGCCTCCGAAATGGCGTGCCGCGGAAAAAACCGGGCCGGAAACGGCGTGCCGCGGAAAAACCGGGCCGGATCCGGCCTCCGAAACGGCGTGCCGTGGCAAAACCGGGCCGGAAACGGCGTGCCGCGGAAAAACCGGGCCGGAAACAGCGTGCCGCGGAAAAACCGGGCCAGATCCGGCCTCCGAAACAGCGTGCCGCGGAAAAACCGGGCCGGAAACGGCGTGCCGCGGAAAAACCGGGCCGGATCCGGCCTCCGAAACGGCGTGCCGCGGAAAAACCGGGCCGGAAACGGCGTGCCGCGGAAAAACCGGGCCGGATCCGGCCTCCAAAACGGCGTGCCGCGGAAAAACCGGGCCGGAAACGGCTTGCCGCGGTAAAACCGGGCCGGATCCGGCCTCCGAAACGGCGTGCCGCGGAAAGACCGGGCCGGAAACGGCGTGCCGCGGAAAAACCGGGCCGGATCCGGCCTCCGAAACGGCGTGCCGCGGAAAAACCGGGCCGGAAACGGCGTGCCGCGGTAAAACCGGGCCGGATCCGGCCTCCGAAACGGCGTGCCGCGGAAAAACCGGGCCGGAAACGGCGTACCGCGGAAAAACCGGGCCGGAAACGGCATGCCGCGGAAAAACCGGGCCGGATCCGGCCTCCGAAACGGCGTGCCGCGGAAAAACCGGGCCGGATCCGGCCTCCGAAACGGCGTGCCGCGGAAAAAACCGGGCCGGAAACGGCGTGCCGCGGAAAAACCGGGCCGGATCCGGCCTCCGAAACGGCGTGCCGCGGAAAAACCGGGCCGGAAACGGCGTGCCGCGGAAAAACCGGGCCGGATCCGGCCTCCGAAACGGCGTGCCGCGGAAAAACCGGGCCAGAAACGGCGTGCCGCGGAAAAACCGGGCCGGATCCGGCCTCCGAAACGGCGTGCCGCGGAAAAACCGGGCCGGATCCGGCCTCCGAAATGGCGTGCCGCGGAAAAACCGGGCCGGATCCGGCCTCCGAAACGGCGTGCCGCGGAAAAAACCGGGCCGGATCCGGCCTCCGAAACGGCGTGCCGCGGAAAAACCGGGCCGGATCCGGCCTCCGAAACGGCGTGCCGCGGAAAAACCGGGCCGGAAACGGCGTGCCGCGGAAAAACCGGGCCGGATCCGGCCTCCGAAACGGCGTGCCGCGGAAAAACCGGGCCGGAAACGGCGTGCCACGGAAAAACCGGGCCGGATCCGGCCTCCGAAACGGCGTGCCGCGGAAAAACCGGGCCGGATCCGGCCTCCGAAACGGCGTGCCGCGGAAAAACCGGGCCGGAAACGGTGTGCCGCGGAAAAACCGGGCCGGATCCGGCCTCCGAAACGGCGTGCCGCGGAAAAACCGGGCCGGAAACGGCGTGCCGCGGAAAAACCGGGCCGGATCCGGCCTCCGAAACGGCGTGCCGCGGAAAAACCAAGCCGGAAACGGCGTACCGCGGAAAAACCGGGCTGGAAACGGCGTGCCGCGGAAAAACCGGGCCGGATCCGGCCTCCGAAACGGCGTGCCGCTGAAAAACCGGGCCATATCCGGCCTCCGAAACGGCGTGCCGCGGAAAAACCGGGCCGGATCCGGCCTCCGAAACAGCGTGCCGCGGAAAAAACCGGGTCGGAAACGGCGTGCAGCGGAAAAACCGGGCCGGATCCGGCCTCCGAAACGGCGTGCCGCGGAAAAACCGGGCCGGAAACGGCGTGCCACGGAAAAACCGGGCCGGATCCGGCCTCCGAAACGGCGTGCCGCGGAAAAACCGGGCCGGATCCGGCCTCCGAAACGGCGTGCCGCGGAAAAACCGGGCCGGAAACGGCTTGCCGCGGAAAAACCGGGCCGGATCCGGCCTCCGAAACGGCGTGCCGCGGAAAATCCGGGCCGGAAACGGCGTGCCGCGGAAAAACCGGGCCGGAAACGGCGTGCAGCGGAAAAACCGGGCCGGATCCGGCCTCCGAAACGGCGTGCCGCGGAAAAACCGGGCCGGAAACGGCGTGCCACGGAAAAACCGGGCCGGATCCGGACTCCGAAACGGCGTGCCGCGGAAAAACCGGGCCGGATCCGGCCTCCGAAACGGCGTGCCGCGGAAAAAACCGGGCCGGAAACGGCTTGCCGCGGAAAAACCGGGCCGGATCCGGCCTCCGAAACGGCGTGCCGCGGAAAATCCGGGCCGGAAATGGCGTGCCGCGGAAAAACCGGGCCGGATCCGGCCTCCGAAACGGCGTGCCGCGGAAAAACCGGGCCGGAAACGGCGTGCCGCGGAAAATCCGGGCCGGATCCGGCCTCCGAAACGGCATGCCGCGGAAAAAACCGGGCCGGAAACGGCGTGCCGCGGAAATACCGGGCCGGATCCGGCCTCCGAAACGGCGTGCCGCGGAAAAACCAAGCCGGAAACGGCGTACCGCGGAAAAACCGGGCCGGAAACGGCGTGCCGCGGAAAAACCGGGCCGGATCCGGCCTCCGAAACGGCGTGCCGCTGAAAAACCGGGCCGGATCCGGCCTCCGAAACGGCGTGCCGCGGAAAAACCGGGCCGGATCCGGCCTCCGAAACGGCGTGCCGCGGAAAAACCGGGCCGGAAACGGCGTGCAGCGGAAAAACCGGGCCGGATCCGGCCTCCGAAACGGCGTGCCGCGGAAAAACCGGGCCGGAAACGGCGTGCCACGGAAAAACCGGGCCGGATCCGGCCTCCGAAACGGCGTGCCGCGGAAAAACCGGGCCGGATCCGGCCTCCGAAACGGCGTGCCGCGGAAAAACCCGGCCAGAAACGGCGTGCCGCTGAAAAACCGGGCCGGATCCGGCCTCCGAAATGGCTTGCCACGGAAAAACCGGGCCGGAAACGGCGTACCGCGGAAAAAACCGGGCCGGAAACGGCTTGCCGTGGAAAAACCGGGCCGGATCCGGCCTCCGAAATGGCGTGCCGCGGAAAAACCGGGCCGGAAACGGCGTGCCGCGGAAAAAACCGGGCCGGATCCGGCCTCCGAAACGGCGTGCCGCGGAAAAACCGGGCCGGAAACGGCGTACCGCGGAAAAACCGGGCCGGAAACGGCGTGCCGCGGAAAAACCGGGCCGGATCTGGCCTCCGAAACGGCGTGCCGCGGAAAAACCGGGCCAGATCCGGCCTCCAAAACAGCGTGCCGCGGAAAAACCGGGCCGGAAACGGCGTGCCGCGGAAAAACCGGGCCGGATCCGGCCTCCGAAACGGCGTGCCGCGGAAAAACCGGGCAGGATCCGGCCTCCGAAATGGCGTGCCGCGGAAAAACCGGGCCGGATCCGGCCTCCGAAACGGCGTGCCGCGGAAAAACCGGGCCGGATCCGGCCTCCGAAACGGCGTGCCGCGGAAAAACCGGGCCGGAAACGGCATGCTGCGGAAAAAACCGGGCTGGATCCGGCCTCCGAAACGGCATGCCGCGGAAAAAACCGGGCCGGAAACGGCGTGCCGCGGAAAAACCGGGCCGGATCCGGCCTCCGAAACGGCGTGCCGCGGAAAAACCAAGCCGGAAACGGCGTACCGCGGAAAAACCGGGCTGGAAACGGCGTGCCGCGGAAAAACCGGGCCGGATCCGGCCTCCGAAACGGCGTGCCGCGGAAAAACCGGGCAGGATCCGGCCTCCGAAATGGCGTGCCGCGGAAAAACCGGGCCGGATCCGGCCTCCGAAACGGCGTGCCGCGGAAAAACCGGGCCGGATCCGGCCTCCGAAACGGCGTGCCGCGGAAAAAACCGGGCCGGAAACGGCATGCTGCGGAAAAACCGGGCCGGATCCGGCCTCCGAAACGGCATGCCGCGGAAAAACCGGGCCGGAAACGGCGTGCCGCGGAAAAACCGGGCCGGATCCGGCCTCCGAAACGGCGTGCCGCGGAAAAACCAAGCCGGAAACGGCGTACCGCGGAAAAACCGGGCTGGAAACGGCGTGCCGCGGAAAAAACCGGGCCGGATCCGGCCTCCGAAACGGCGTGCCGCGGAAAAACCGGGCCGGAAACGGCGTGCAGCGGAAAAACCGGGCCGGATCCGGCCTCCGAAACGGCGTGCCGCGGAAAAAACCGGGCCGGAAACGGCGTGCCACGGAAAAACCGGGCAGGATCCGGACTCCGAAACGGCGTGCCGCGGAAAAACCGGGCCGGATCCGGCCTCCGAAACGGCGTGCCGCGGAAAAACCGGGCCGGATCCGGCCTCCGAAATGGCGTGCCGCGGAAAAAACCGGGCCGGAAACGGCTTGCCGCGGAAAAACCGGGCCGGATCCGGCCTCCGAAACGGCGTGCCGCGGAAAATCCGGGCCGGAAACGGCGTGCCGCGGAAAAACCGGGCAGGATCCGGCCTCCGAAACGGCGTGCCGCGGAAAAACCGGGCCGGATCCGGCCTCCGAAACGGCGTGCCGCGGAAAAAACCGGGCCGGAAACGGTGTGCCGCGGAAAAACCGGGCCGGATCCGGCCTCCGAAACGGCGTGCCGCGGAAAGACCGGGCCGGAAACGGCGTGCCGCGCAAAAACCAGGCCGGAAACGGCGTGCCGCGGAAAAACCGGGCCGGATCCGGCCTCCGAAACGGCGTGCCGCGGAAAAACCGGGCCAGAAACGGCGTGCCGCGGAAAAACCGGGCCGGATCCGGCCTCCGAAACGGCGTGCCGCGGAAAAACCGGGCAGGATCCGGCCTCCGAAATGGCGTGCCGCGGAAAAACGGGGCCGGATCCGGCCTCCGAAACGGCGTGCCGCGGAAAAACCGGGCCGGATCCGGCCTTCGAAACGGCGTGCCGCGGAAAAACCGGGCCGTAAAAGGCGTGCTGCGGAAAAACCGGGCCGGATCCGGCCTCCGAAACAGCATGCCGCGGAAAAACCGGGCCGGAAACGGCGTGCCGCGGAAAAAACCGGGCCGGATCCGGCCTCCGAAACGGCGTGCCGCGGAAAAAACCAAGCCGGAAACGGCGTACCGCGGAAAAAACCGGGCCGGAAACGGCGTGCCGCGGAAAAACCGGGCCGGATCCGGCCTCCGAAACGGCGTGCCGCGGAAAAACCGGGCCGGAAACGGCGTGCCGCGGAAAAACCGGGCCGGATCCGGCCTCCGAAACGGCGTGCCGCCGAAAAACCGGGCCAGATCCGGCCTCCGAAATGGCGTGCCGCAGAAAAACCGGGCCGGAAACGGCGTGCCGCTGAAAAACCGGGCCGGATCCGGCCTCCGAAACGGCGTGCCGCGGAAAAACCGGGCCGGATCCGGCCTCCGAAACGGCGTGCCGCGGAAAAACCGGGCCGGAAACGGCGTGCAGCGGAAAAAACCGGGCCGGATCCGGCCTCCGAAACGGCGTGCCGCGGAAAAACCTGGCCGGAAACGGCGTGCCACGGAAAAACCGGGCCGGATCCGGCCTCCGAAACGGCGTGCCGCGGAAAAACCGGGCAGGATCCGGCCTCCGAAATGGCGTGCCGCGGAAAAACCGGGCCAGAAATGGCGTGCCGCGGAAAAACCGGGCAGGATCCGGCCTCCGAAACGGCGTGCCGCGGAAAAACCGGGCCAGAAACGGCGTGCCGCTGAAAAACCGGGCCGGATCCGGCCTCCGAAATGGCTTGCCACGGAAAAACCGGGCCGGAAACGGCGTACCGCGGAAAAAACCGGGCCGGAAACGGCTTGCCGTGGAAAAACCGGGCCGGATCCGGCCTCCGAAACGGCGTGCCGCGGAAAAACCGGGCCGGAAACGGCGTGCCGCGGAAAAACCGGGCCGGATCCGGCCTCCGAAACGGCGTGCCGTGGCAAAACCGGGCCGGAAACGGCGTGCCGCGGAAAAACCGGGCCGGAAACGGCGTACCGCGGAAAAACCGGGCCGGAAACGGCGTGCCGCGGAAAAACCGGGCCAGATCCGGCCTCCGAAACAGCGTGCCGCGGAAAAACCGGGCCGGAAACGGCGTGCCGCGGAAAAACCGGGCCGGATCCGGCCTCCGAAACGGCGTGCCACGGAAAAACCGTGCCGGAAATGGCGTGCTGCGGAAAAACCGGGCCGGATCCGGCCTCCGAAACGGCGTGCCGCGGAAAAACCGGGCCGGATCCGGCCTCCGAAACGGCGTGCCGCGGAAAAACCGGGCCGGAAACGGCGTGCCGCGGAAAAACCGGGCCGGATCCGGCCTCCGAAACGGCGTGCCGCGGAAAAAACCGGGCCAGATCCGGCCTCCGAAATGGCGTGCCGCAGAAAAACCGGTCCGGAAACGGCGTGCCGCGGAAAAACCGGGCCGGATCCGGCCTCCGAAACGGCGTGCCGCGGAAAAAACCGGGCCGGAAACGGCGTGCCGCGGAAAAACCGGGCCGGATCCGGCCTCCGAAACGGCGTGCCGCGGAAAAACCGGGCCAGAAACGGCGTGCCGCGGAAAAACCGGGCCGGATCCGGCCTCCGAAACGGCGTGCCGCGGAAAAACCGGGCAGGATCCGGCCTCCGAAATGGCGTGCCGCGGAAAAACCGGGCCGGATCCGGCCTCCGAAACGGCGTGCCGCGGAAAAAACCGGGCCGGATCCGGCCTCCGAAACGGCGTGCCGCGGAAAAACCGTGCCGGAAATGGCATGCTGCGGAAAAACCGGGCCGGATCCGGCCTCCGAAACGGCGTGCTGCGGAAAAAACCGGGCCGGAAACGGCGTGCCGCGGAAAAACCGGGCCGGATCCGGCCTCCGAAACGGCGTGCCGCGGAAAAACCAAGCCGGAAACGGCGTACCGCGGAAAAACCGGGCCGGAAACGGCGTGCCGCGGAAAAACCGGGCCGGATCCGGCCTCCGAAACGGCGTGCCGCTGAAAAACCGGGCCATATCCGGCCTCCGAAACGGCGTGCCGCGGAAAAACCGGGCCGGATCTGGCCTCCGAAACGGCGTGCCGCGGAAAAACCGGGCCGGAAATGGCGTGCCGCGGAAAAACCGGGCCGGATCCGGCCTCCGAAACGGCGTGCCGCGGAAAAACCGGGCCGGATCCGGCCTCCGAAACGGCGTGCCGCGGAAAAACCGGGCCGGAAACGGCGTGCCGCGGAAAAAACCGGGCCGGATCCGGCCTCCGAAACGGCGTGCCGCGGAAAAACCGGGCCGGAAACGGCGTGCCGCGGAAAAACCGGGCCGGATCCGGCCTCCGAAACGGCGTGCCGCGGAAAAAACCGGGCCGGATCCGGCCTCCGAAACGGCGTGCCGCGGAAAAAACCGGGCCGGAAACGGTAGTGCCGCGGAAAAACCGGGCCGGATCCGGCCTCCGAAACGGCGTGCCGCGGAAAAACCAGGCCGGAAACGGCGTGCCGCGGAAAAACCGGGCCGGAAACGGCATGCCGCGGAAAAACCGGGCCGGATCCGGCCTCCGAAACGGCGTGCCGCGGAAAAACCGGGCCGGATCCGGCCTCCGAAACGGCGTGCCGTGGAAAAACCGGGCCGGAAACGGCGTGCCGCGGAAAAACCGGGCCGAAAACGGCGTGCCGCGGAAAAACCGGGCCGGATCCAGCCTCCGAAACGGCGTGCCGCGGAAAAACCGGGCCAGATCCGGCCTCCGAAACGGCGTGCCGCGGAAAAACCGGGCCGGAAACGGCGTGCCACGGAAAAACCGGGCCGGATCCGGCCTCCGAAACGGCGTGCCGCGGAAAATCCGGGCCGGAAACGGCGTGCCGCGGAAAAACCGGGCCGGATCCGGCCTCCGAAACGGCGTGCCGCGGAAAAACCGGGCCGGGTCCGGCCTCCGAAACGGCGTGCCGCGGAAAAACCGGGCCGGAAACGGCGTGCCGCGGAAAAACCGGGCCGGAAACGGCGTGCCGCGGAAAAACCGGGCAGGATCCGGCCTCCGAAACGGCGTGCCGCGGAAAAACCGGGCCGGATCCGGCCTCCGAAATGGCGTGCCGCGGAAAAACCGGGCCGGATCCGGCCTCCGAAACGGCGTGCCGCAGAAAAACCGGGCCGGATCCGGCCTCCGAAACGGCGTGCCGCGGAAAAACCGTGCCGGAAATGGCGTGCTGCGGAAAAACCGGGCCGGATCCGGCCTCCGAAACGGCGTGCCGCGGAAAAACCGGGCCGGAAACGGCGTGCCGCGGAAAAAGCGGGCCGGATCCGGCCTCCGAAACGGCGTGCCGCGGAAAATCCGGACCGGAAACGGCGTGCCGCGGAAAAACCGGGCCGGAAACGGCCTCCGAAACGGCATGCCGCGGAAAAACCAGGCCGGAAACGGCGTGCCGCGGAAAAACCGGGCAGGATCCGGCCTCCGAAACGGCGTGCCGCGGAAAAACCGGGCAGGATCCGGCCTCCGAAACGGCTTGCCGCGGAAAAACCGGGCAGGATCCGGCCTCCGAAACGGCTTGCCGCGGAAAAACCGGGCAGGATCCGGCCTCCGAAACGGCGTGCCGCGGAAAAAACCGGGCAGGATCCGGCCTCCGAAACGGCTTGCCGCGGAAAAACCGGGCCGGATCCGGCCTCCGAAATGGCGTGCCGCGGAAAAACCGGGCCGGATCCGGCCTCCGAAACGGCGTGCCGCGGAAAAACCGGGCCGGATCCGGCCTCCGAAACGGCGTGCCACGGAAAAACCGTGCCGGAAATGGCGTGCTGCGGAAAAACCGGGCCGGATCCGGCCTCCGAAACGGCGTGCTGCGGAAAAACCGGGCCGGAAACGGCGTGCTGCGGAAAAACCGGGCCGGATCCGGCCTCCGAAACGGCGTGCCGCGGAAAAACCCGGGCCGGAAACGGCGTACCGCGGAAAAGCCGGGCCGGATCCGGCCTCCGAAACGGCGTGCCGGGGAAAAACCGGGCCGGAACCGGCCTCCGAAACGGCGTGCCGCGGAAAAACCGGGCCAGAAACGGCGTGCCGCTGAAAAACCGGGCCGGATCCGGCCTCCGAAATGGCGTGCCGCGGAAAAACCGGGCTGGAAACGGCGTACCGCGGAAAAACCGGGCCGGAAACGGCTAGCCGTGGAAAAACCGGGCCGGATCCGTCCTCCGAAAGGGCGTGCCGTGGAAAAACCGGGCAGGAAACGGCGTGCCGCGGAAAAACCGGGCCGGATCCGGCCTCCGAAACGGCGTGCCGCGGAAAAACCGGGCCGGAAACGGCGTGCCGCGGAAAAACCAGGCCGGATCCGGCCTCCGAAACGGCGTGCCGCGGAAAATCCGGGCCGGAAACGGCGTGCCGCGGAAAAACCGGGCCGGATCCGGCCTCCGAAACGGCGTGCCGCTGAAAAACCGGGCCATATCCGGCCTCCGAAACGGCGTGCCGCGGAAAAACCGGGCCGGATCCGGCCTCCGAAACAGCGTGCCGCGGAAAAACCGGGCCGGATCCGGCCTCCGAAACAGCGTGCCGCGGAAAAAACCGGGCCGGAAACGGCGTGCAGCGGAAAAAACCGGGCCGGATCCGGCCTCCGAAACGGCGTGCCGCGGAAAAACCGGGCCGGAAACGGCGTGCCACGGAAAAAACCGGGCCGGATCCGGACTCCGAAACGGCGTGCCGCGGAAAAACCGGGCCGGAAACGGCTTGCCGCGGAAAAACCGGGCCGGATCCGGCCTCCGAAACGGCGTGCCGCGGAAAATCCGGGCCGGAAATGGCGTGCCGCGGAAAAACCGGGCCGGATCCGGCCTCCGAAACGGCGTGCCGCGGAAAAACCGGGCCGGATCCGGCCTCCGAAACGGCGTGCCGCGGAAAAACCGGGCCGGAAACGGCGTGCCGCGGAAAATCCGGGCCGGATCCGGCCTCCGAAACGGCATGCCGCGGAAAAACCGGGCCGGAAACGGCGTGCCGCGGAAAAACCGGGCCGGATCCGGCCTCCGAAACGGCGTGCCGCGGAAAAACCAAGCCGGAAACGGCGTACCGCGGAAAAACCGGGCCGGAAACGGCGTGCCGCGGAAAAACCGGGCCGGATCCGGCCTCCGAAACGGCGTGCCGCGGAAAAACCAAGCCGGATCCGGCCTCCGAAACGGCGTGCCGCGGAAAAACCGGGCCGGATCCGGCCTCCGAAACGGCGTGCCGCGGAAAATCCGGGCCGGAAACGGCGTGCAGCGGAAAAACCGGGCCGGATCCGGCCTCCGAAACGGCGTGCCGCGGAAAAACCGGGCCGGAAACGGCGTGCCACGGAAAAACCGGGCCGGATCCGGCCTCCGAAACGGCGTGCCGCGGAAAAACCGGGCCGGATCCGGCCTCCGAAACGGCGTGCCGCGGAAAAACCCGGCCAGAAACGGCGTGCCGCTGAAAAACCGGGCCGGATCCGGCCTCCGAAATGGCTTGCCACGGAAAAACCGGGCCGGAAACGGCGTACCGCGGAAAAACCGGGCCGGAAACGGCTTGCCGTGGAAAAACCGGGCCGGATCCGGCCTCCGAAATGGCGTGCCGCGGAAAAACCGGGCCGGAAACGGCGTGCCGCGGAAAAACCGGGCCGGATCCGGCCTCCGAAACGGCGTGCCGCGGAAAAACCGGGCCGGAAACGGCGTACCGCGGAAAAACCGGGCCGGAAACGGCGTGCCGCGGAAAAACCGGGCCGGATCTGGCCTCCGAAACGGCGTGCCGCGGAAAAACCGGGCCAGATCCGGCCTCCGAAACAGCGTGCCGCGGAAAAACCGGGCCGGAAACGGCGTGCCGCGGAAAAACCGGGCCGGATCCGGCCTCCGAAACGGCGTGCCGCGGAAAAACCGGGCCGGATCCGGCCTCCGAAATGGCGTGCCGCGGAAAAACCGGGCCGGATCCGGCCTCCGAAACGGCGTGCCGCGGAAAAACCGGGCCGGATCCGGCCTCCGAAACGGCGTGCCGCGGAAAAACCGGGCCGGAAACGGCATGCTGCGGAAAAACCGGGCTGGATCCGGCCTCCGAAACGGCATGCCGCGGAAAAACCGGGCCGGAAACGGCGTGCCGCGGAAAAACCGGGCCGGATCCGGCCTCCGAAACGGCGTGCCGCGGAAAAACCAAGCCGGAAACGGCGTACCGCGGAAAAACCGGGCTGGAAACGGCGTGCCGCGGAAAAACCGGGCCGGATCCGGCCTCCGAAACGGCGTGCCGCGGAAAAACCGGGCAGGATCCGGCCTCCGAAATGGCGTGCCGCGGAAAAACCGGGCCGGATCCGGCCTCCGAAACGGCGTGCCGCGGAAAAACCGGGCCGGATCCGGCCTCCGAAACGGCGTGCCGCGGAAAAACCGGGCCGGAAACGGCATGCTGCGGAAAAACCGGGCCGGATCCGGCCTCCGAAACGGCATGCCGCGGAAAAACCGGGCCGGAAACGGCGTGCCGCGGAAAAACCGGGCCGGATCCGGCCTCCGAAACGGCGTGCTGCGGAAAAACCAAGCCGGAAACGGCGTACCGCGGAAAAACCGGGCTGGAAACGGCGTGCCGCGGAAAAACCGGGCCGGATCCGGCCTCCGAAACGGCGTGCCGCTGAAAAACCGGGCCATATCCGGCCTCCGAAACGGCGTGCCGCGGAAAAACCGGGCCGGATCCGGCCTCCGAAACGGCGTGCCGCGGAAAAACCGGGCCGGAAACGGCGTGCAGCGGAAAAACCGGGCCGGATCCGGCCTCCGAAACGGCGTGCCGCGGAAAAACCGGGCCGGAAACGGCGTGCCACGGAAAAACCGGGCCGGATCCGGCCTCCGAAACGGCGTGCCGCGGAAAAACCGGGCCGGATCCGGCCTCCGAAACGGCGTGCCGCGGAAAAAACCGGGCCGGATCCGGCCTCCGAAATGGCGTGCCGCGGAAAAAACCGGGCCGGAAACGGCTTGCCGCGGAAAAACCGGGCCGGATCCGGCCTCCGAAACGGCGTGCCGCGGAAAATCCGGGCCGGAAACGGCGTGCCGCGGAAAAACCGGGCCGGATCCGGCCTCCGAAACGGCGTGCCGCGGAAAAACCGGGCAGGATCCGGCCTCCGAAACGGCGTGCCGCGGAAAAACCGGGCCGGAAACGGCGTGCCACGGAAAAACCGGGCCGGATCCGGCCTCCGAAACGGCGTGCCGCGGAAAAACCGGGCCGGATCCGGCCTCCGAAACGGCGTGCCGCGGAAAAAACCGGGCCGGATCCGGCCTCCGAAATGGCGTGCCGCGGAAAAAACCGGGCCGGAAACGGCTTGCCGCGGAAAAACCGGGCCGGATCCGGCCTCCGAAACGGCGTGCCGCGGAAAATCCGGGCCGGAAACGGCGTGCCGCGGAAAAACCGGGCCGGATCCGGCCTCCGAAACGGCGTGCCGCGGAAAAACCGGGCAGGATCCGGCCTCCGAAACGGCGTGCCGCGGAAAAACCGGGCCGGAAACGGTGTGTGCCGCGGAAAAAACCGGGCCGGATCCGGCCTCCGAAACGGCGTGCCGCGGAAAGACCGGGCCGGAAACGGCGTGCCGCGGAAAAACCAGGCCGGAAACGGCGTGCCGCGGAAAAACCGGGCCGGATCCGGCCTCCGAAACGGCGTGCCGCGGAAAAACCGGGCCAGAAACGGCGTGCCGCGGAAAAACCGGGCCGGATCCGGCCTCCGAAACGGCGTGCCGCGGAAAAACCGGGCAGGATCCGGCCTCCGAAATGGCGTGCCGCGGAAAAAACCGGGCCGGATCCGGCCTCCGAAACGGCGTGCCGCGGAAAAACCGGGCCGGATCCGGCCTTCGAAACGGCGTGCCGCGGAAAAACCGGGCCGTAAACGGCGTGCTGCGGAAAAACCGGGCCGGATCCGGCCTCCGAAACAGCATGCCGCGGAAAAACCGGGCCGGAAACGGCGTGCCGCGGAAAAACCGGGCCGGATCCGGCCTCCGAAACGGCGTGCCGCGGAAAAACCAAGCCGGAAACGGCGTACCGCGGAAAAACCGGGCCGGAAACGGCGTGCCGCGGAAAAACCGGGCCGGATCCGGCCTCCGAAACGGCGTGCCGCTGAAAAACCGGGCCGGATCCGGCCTCCGAAACGGCGTGCCGCGGAAAAACCGGGCCGGATCCGGCCTCCGAAACGGCGTGCCGCGGAAAAAACCGGGCCGGAAACGGCGTGCAGCGGAAAAACCGGGCCGGATCCGGCCTCCGAAACGGCGTGCCGCGGAAAAACCGGGCCGGAAACGGCGTGCCACGGAAAAACCGGGCCGGATCCGGCCTCCGAAACGGCGTGCCGCGGAAAAACCGGGCAGGATCCGGCCTCCGAAATGGCGTGCCGCGGAAAAACCGGGCCAGAAACGGCGTGCCGCTGAAAAACCGGGCCGGATCCGGCCTCCGAAACGGCGTGCCGCGGAAAAACCGGGCCAGAAACGGCGTGCCGCTGAAAAACCGGGCCGGATCCGGCCTCCGAAACGGCGTGCCGCGGAAAAACCGGGCCGGAAACGGCGTGCCGCGGAAAAACCGGGCCGGATCCGGCCTCCGAAACGGCGTGCCGTGGCAAAACCGGGCCGGAAACGGCGTGCCGCGGAAAAACCGGGCCGGAAACGGCGTACCGCGGAAAAACCGGGCCGGAAACGGCGTGCCGCGGAAAAACCGGGCCAGATCCGGCCTCCGAAACAGCGTGCCGCGGAAAAACCGGGCCGGAAACGGCGTGCCGCGGAAAAACCGGGCCGGATCCGGCCTCCGAAACGGCATGCCGCGGAAAAACCGGGCCGGAAACGGCGTGCCGCGGAAAAAACGGGCCGGATCCGGCCTCCGAAACGGCGTGCCGCGGAAAAACCAAGCCGGAAACGGCGTACCGCGGAAAAACCGGGCTGGAAACGGCGTGCCGCGGAAAAACCGGGCCGGAAACGGTGTGCCGCGGAAAAACCGGGCCGGATCCGGCCTCCGAAACGGCGTGCCGCGGAAAGACCGGGCCGGAAACGGCGTGCCGCGGAAAAACCAGGCCGGAAACGGCGTGCCGCGGAAAAACCGGGCCAGATCCGGCCTCCGAAACGGCGTGCCGCGGAAAAACCGGGCCAGAAACGGCGTGCCGCGGAAAAACCGGGCCGGATCCGGCCTCCGAAACGGCGTGCCGCGGAAAAACCGGGCAGGATCCGGCCTCCGAAATGGCGTGCCGCGGAAAAACCGGGCCGGATCCGGCCTCCGAAACGGCGTGCCGCGGAAAAACCGGGCCGGATCCGGCCTTCGAAACGGCGTGCCGCGGAAAAACCGGGCCGTAAACGGCGTGCTGCGGAAAAACCGGGCCGGATCCGGCCTCCGAAACAGCATGCCGCGGAAAAACCGGGCCGGAAACGGCGTGCCGCGGAAAAACCGGGCCGGATCCGGCCTCCGAAACGGCGTGCCGCGGAAAAACCAAGCCGGAAACGGCGTACCGCGGAAAAACCGGGCCGGAAACGGCGTGCCGCGGAAAAACCGGGCCGGATCCGGCCTCCGAAACGGCGTGCCGCGGAAAAACCGGGCCGGATCCGGCCTCCGAAACGGCGTGCCGCGGAAAAACCGGGCCGGATCCGGCCTCCGAAACGGCGTGCCGCGGAAAAACCGGGCCGGAAACGGCGTGCAGCGGAAAAAACCGGGCCGGATCCGGCCTCCGAAACGGCGTGCCGCGGAAAAACCGGGCCGGAAACGGCGTGCCACGGAAAAACCGGGCCGGATCCGGCCTCCGAAACGGCGTGCCGCGGAAAAACCGGGCAGGATCCGGCCTCCGAAATGGCGTGCCGCGGAAAAACCGGGCCAGAAACGGCGTGCCGCTGAAAAACCGGGCAGGATCCGGCCTCCAAAACGGCGTGCCGCGGAAAAACCGGGCCAGAAACGGCGTGCCGCTGAAAAACCGGGCCGGATCCGGCCTCCGAAACGGCGTGCCGCGGAAAAACCGGGCCGGAAACGGCGTGCCGCGGAAAAACCGGGCCGGATCCGGCCTCCGAAACGGCGTGCCGTGGCAAAACCGGGCCGGAAACGGCGTGCCGCGGAAAAACCGGGCCGGAAACGGCGTACCGCGGAAAAACCGGGCCGGAAACGGCGTGCCGCGGAAAAACCGGGCCAGATCCGGCCTCCGAAACAGCGTGCCGCGGAAAAAACCGGGCCGGAAACGGCGTGCCGCGGAAAAACCGGGCCGGATCCGGCCTCCGAAACGGCATGCCGCGGAAAAACCGGGCCGGAAACGGCGTGCCGCGGAAAAACCGGGCCGGATCCGGCCTCCGAAACGGCGTGCCGCGGAAAAACCAAGCCGGAAACGGCGTACACGGAAAAACCGGGCTGGAAACGGCGTGCCGCGGAAAAACCGGGCTGGAAACGGCGTGCCGCGGAAAAACCGGGCCGGATCCGGCCTCCGAAACGGCGTGCCGCGGAAAAACCGGGCAGGATCCGGCCTCTGAAATGGCGTGCCGCGGAAAAACCGGGCAGGATCCGGCCTCCGAAACGGCGTGCCGCGGAAAAACCGGGCCGGATCCGGCCTCCGAAACGGCGTGCCGCGGAAAAACCGGGCCGGAAACGGCATGCTGCGGAAAAACCGGGCCGGATCCGGCCTCCGAAACGGCATGCCGCGGAAAAAACCGGGCCGGAAACGGCGTGCCGCGGAAAAACCGGGCCGGATCCGGCCTCCGAAACGGCGTGCCGCGGAAAAAACCAAGCCGGAAACGGCGTACCGCGGAAAAACCGGGCTGGAAACGGCGTGCCGCGGAAAAACCGGGCCGGATCCGGCCTCCGAAACGGCGTGCCGCTGAAAAACCGGGCCATATCCGGCCTCCGAAACGGCGTGCCGCGGAAAAACCGGGCCGGATCCGGCCTCCGAAACGGCGTGCCGCGGAAAAACCGGGCCGGAAACGGCGTGCAGCGGAAAAAACCGGGCCGGATCCGGCCTCCGAAACGGCGTGCCGCGGAAAAACCGGGCCGGAAACGGCGTGCCACGGAAAAACCGGGCCGGATCCGGCCTCCGAAATGGCGTGCCGCGGAAAAACCGGGCCGGAAACGGCTTGCCGCGGAAAAACCGGGCCGGATCCGGCCTCCGAAACGGCGTGCCGCGGAAAATCCGGGCCGGAAACGGCGTGCCGCGGAAAAACCGGGCAGGATCCGGCCTCCGAAACGGCGTGCCGCGGAAAAACCGGGCCGGATCCGGCCTCCGAAACGGCGTGCCGCGGAAAAAACCGGGCCGGAAACGGTGTGCCGCGGAAAAACCGGGCCGGATCCGGCCTCCGAAACGGCGTGCCGCGGAAAGACCGGGCCGGAAACGGCGTGCCGCGGAAAAACCAGGCCGGAAACGGCGTGCCGCGGAAAAACCGGGCCGGATCCGGCCTCCGAAACGGCGTGCCGCGGAAAAACCGGGCCAGAAACGGCGTGCCGCGGAAAAACCGGGCCGGATCCGGCCTCCGAAACGGCGTGCCGCGGAAAAACCGGGCAGGATCCGGCCTCCGAAATGGCGTGCCGCGGAAAAACCGGGCCGGATCCGGCCTCCGAAACGGCGTGCCGCGGAAAAACCGGGCCGGATCCGGCCTTCGAAACGGCGTGCCGCGGAAAAACCGGGCCGTAAACGGCGTGCTGCGGAAAAACCGGGCCGGATCCGGCCTCCGAAACAGCATGCCGCGGAAAAACCGGGCCGGAAACGGCGTGCCGCGGAAAAACCGGGCCGGATCCGGCCTCCGAAACGGCATGCCGCGGAAAAACCGGGCCGGAAACGGCGTACCGCGGAAAAACCGGGCCGGAAACGGCGTGCCGCGGAAAAACCGGGCCGGATCCGGCCTCCGAAACGGCGTGCCACGGAAAAACCGGGCCGGATCCGGCCTCCGAAACGGCGTGCCGCGGAAAAACCGGGCCGGATCCGGCCTCCGAAACGGCGTGCCGCGGAAAAACCGGGCCGGAAACGGCGTGCAGCGGAAAAAACCGGGCCGGATCCGGCCTCCGAAACGGCGTGCCGCGGAAAAACCGGGCCGGAAACGGCGTGCCACGGAAAAACCGGGCCGGATCCGGCCTCCGAAACGGCGTGCCGCGGAAAAACCGGGCAGGATCCGGCCTCCGAAATGGCGTGCCGCGGAAAAACCGGGCCAGAAACGGCGTGCCGCTGAAAAACCGGGCCGGATCCGGCCTCCGAAACGGCGTGCCGCGGAAAAACCGGGCCAGAAACGGCGTGCCGCTGAAAAACCGGGCCGGATCCGGCCTCCGAAATGGCTTGCCACGGAAAAACCGGGCCGGAAACGGCGTACCGCGGAAAAAACCGGGCCGGAAACGGCTTGCCGTGGAAAAACCGGGCCGGATCCGGCCTCCGAAACGGCGTGCCGCGGAAAAAACCGGGCCGGAAACGGCGTGCCGCGGAAAAACCGGGCCGGATCCGGCCTCCGAAACGGCGTGCCGTGGCAAAACCGGACCGGAAACGGCGTGCCGCGGAAAAACCGGGCCGGAAACGGCGTACCGCGGAAAAACCGGGCCGGAAACGGCGTGCCGCGGAAAAACCGGGCCAGATCCGGCCTCCGAAACAGCGTGCCGCGGAAAAACCGGGCCGGAAACGGCGTGCCGCGGAAAAACCGGGCCGGATCCGGCCTCCGAAACGGCGTGCCACGGAAAAAACCGTGCCGGAAATGGCGTGCTGCGGAAAAACCGGGCCGGATCCGGCCTCCGAAACGGCGTGCCGCGGAAAAACCGGGCCGGATCCGGCCTCCGAAACGGCGTGCCGCGGAAAAACCGGGCCGGAAACGGCGTGCCGCGGAAAAACCGGGCCGGATCCGGCCTCCGAAACGGCGTGCCGCGGAAAAACCGGGCCAGATCCGGCCTCCGAAATGGCGTGCCGCAGAAAAACCGGGCCGGAAACGGCGTGCCGCGGAAAAACCGGGCCAGATCCGGCCTCCGAAACGGCGTGCCGCGGAAAAACCGGGCCGGAAACGGCGTGCCGCGGAAAAAACCGGGCCGGATCCGGCCTCCGAAACGGCGTGCCGCGGAAAAACCGGGCCAGAAACGGCGTGCCGCGGAAAAACCGGGCCGGATCCGGCCTCCGAAACGGCGTGCCGCGGAAAAACCGGGCAGGATCCGGCCTCCGAAATGGCGTGCCGCGGAAAAACCGGGCCGGATCCGGCCTCCGAAACGGCGTGCCGCGGAAAAACCGGGCCGGAAACGGCATGCTGCGGAAAAACCGGGCCGGATCCGGCCTCCGAAACGGCATGCCGCGGAAAAACCGGGCCGGAAACGGCGTGCCGCGGAAAAACCGGGCCGGATCCGGCCTCCGAAACGGCGTGCCGCGGAAAAACCAAGCCGGAAACGGCGTACCGCGGAAAAACCGGGCCGGAAACGGCGTGCCGCGGAAAAACCGGGCCGGATCCGGCCTCCGAAACGGCGTGCCGCTGAAAAACCGGGCCATATCCGGCCTCCGAAACGGCGTGCCGCGGAAAAACCGGGCCGGATCTGGCCTCCGAAACGGCGTGCCGCGGAAAAACCGGGCCGGAAACGGCGTGCAGCGGAAAAACCGGGCCGGATCCGGCCTCCGAAACGGCGTGCCGCGGAAAAACCGGGCCGGAAATGGCGTGCCACGGAAAAACCGGGCCGGATCCGGCCTCCGAAACGGCGTGCCGCGGAAAAACCGGGCCGGATCCGGCCTCCGAAACGGCGTGCTGCGGAAAAACCGGGCCGGAAACGGCGTGCCGCGGAAAAACCGGGCCGGATCCGGCCTCCGAAACGGCGTGCCGCGGAAAAACCGTGCCGGAAACGGCGTGCCGCGGAAAAACCGGGCCGGATCCGGCCTCCGAAACGGCGTGCCGCGGAAAAACCGGGCCGGATCCGGCCTCCGAAACGGCGTGCCGCGGAAAAACCGGGCCGGAAACGGTGTGCCGCGGAAAAAACCGGGCCGGAAACGGCTTGCCGCGGAAAAACCGGGCCGGATCCGGCCTCCGAAACGGCGTGCCGCGGAAAATCCGGGCCGGAAACGGCGTGCCGCGGAAAAACCGGGCAGGATCCGGCCTCCGAAACGGCGTGCCGCGGAAAAACCGGGCCGGATCCGGCCTCCGAAACGGCGTGCCGCGGAAAAACCGGGCCGGAAACGGTGTGCCGCGGAAAAACCGGGCCGGATCCGGCCTCCGAAACGGCGTGCCGCGGAAAGACCGGGCCGGAAACGGCGTGCCGCGGAAAAACCAGGCCGGAAACGGCGTGCCGCGGAAAAACCGGGCCGGATCCGGCCTCCGAAACGGCGTGCCGCGGAAAAACCGGGCCAGAAACGGCGTGCCGCGGAAAAACCGGGCCGGATCCGGCCTCCGAAACGGCGTGCCGCGGAAAAACCGGGCAGGATCCGGCCTCCGAAATGGCGTGCCGCGGAAAAACCGGGCCGGATCCGGCCTCCGAAACGGCGTGCCGCGGAAAAACCGGGCCGGATCCGGCCTTCGAAACGGCGTGCCGCGGAAAAACCGGGCCGTAAACGGCGTGCTGCGGAAAAACCGGGCCGGATCCGGCCTCCGAAACAGCATGCCGCGGAAAAACCGGGCCGGAAACGGCGTGCCGCGGAAAAACCGGGCCGGATCCGGCCTCCGAAACGGCGTGCCGCGGAAAAACCAAGCCGGAAACGGCGTACCGCGGAAAAACCGGGCCGGAAACGGCGTGCCGCGGAAAAACCGGGCCGGATCCGGCCTCCGAAACGGCGTGCCACGGAAAAACCGGGCCGGATCCGGCCTCCGAAACGGCGTGCCGCGGAAAAACCGGGCCGGATCCGGCCTCCGAAACGGCGTGCCGCGGAAAAACCGGGCCGGAAACGGCGTGCAGCGGAAAAACCGGGCCGGATCCGGCCTCCGAAACGGCGTGCCGCGGAAAAACCGGGCCGGAAACGGCGTGCCACGGAAAAACCGGGCCGGATCCGGCCTCCGAAACGGCGTGCCGCGGAAAAACCGGGCAGGATCCGGCCTCCGAAATGGCGTGCCGCGGAAAAACCGGGCCAGAAACGGCGTGCCGCTGAAAAACCGGGCCGGATCCGGCCTCCGAAACGGCGTGCCGCGGAAAAACCGGGCCAGAAACGGCGTGCCGCTGAAAAACCGGGCCGGATCCGGCCTCCGAAATGGCTTGCCACGGAAAAACCGGGCCGGAAACGGCGTACCGCGGAAAAACCGGGCCGGAAACGGCTTGCCGTGGAAAAACCGGGCCGGATCCGGCCTCCGAAACGGCGTGCCGCGGAAAAACCGGGCCGGAAACGGCGTGCCGCGGAAAAACCGGGCCGGATCCGGCCTCCGAAACGGCGTGCCGTGGCAAAACCGGACCGGAAACGGCGTGCCGCGGAAAAACCGGGCCGGAAACGGCGTACCGCGGAAAAACCGGGCCGGAAACGGCGTGCCGCGGAAAAACCGGGCCAGATCCGGCCTCCGAAACAGCGTGCCGCGGAAAAACCGGGCCGGAAACGGCGTGCCGCGGAAAAACCGGGCCGGATCCGGCCTCCGAAACGGCGTGCCACGGAAAAACCGTGCCGGAAATGGCGTGCTGCGGAAAAACCGGGCCGGATCCGGCCTCCGAAACGGCGTGCCGCGGAAAAACCGGGCCGGATCCGGCCTCCGAAACGGCGTGCCGCGGAAAAACCGGGCCGGAAACGGCGTGCCGCGGAAAAACCGGGCCGGATCCGGCCTCCGAAACGGCGTGCCGCGGAAAAACCGGGCCAGATCCGGCCTCCGAAATGGCGTGCCGCAGAAAAACCGGGCCGGAAACGGCGTGCCGCGGAAAAACCGGGCCAGATCCGGCCTCCGAAACGGCGTGCCGCGGAAAAACCGGGCCGGAAACGGCGTGCCGCGGAAAAACCGGGCCGGATCCGGCCTCCGAAACGGCGTGCCGCGGAAAAACCGGGCCAGAAACGGCGTGCCGCGGAAAAACCGGGCCGGATCCGGCCTCCGAAACGGCGTGCCGCGGAAAAACCGGGCAGGATCCGGCCTCCGAAATGGCGTGCCGCGGAAAAACCGGGCCGGATCCGGCCTCCGAAACGGCGTGCCGCGGAAAAACCGGGCCGGAAACGGCATGCTGCGGAAAAACCGGGCCGGATCCGGCCTCCGAAACGGCATGCCGCGGAAAAACCGGGCCGGAAACGGCGTGCCGCGGAAAAACCGGGCCGGATCCGGCCTCCGAAACGGCGTGCCGCGGAAAAACCAAGCCGGAAACGGCGTACCGCGGAAAAACCGGGCCGGAAACGGCGTGCCGCGGAAAAACCGGGCCGGATCCGGCCTCCGAAACGGCGTGCCGCTGAAAAACCGGGCCATATCCGGCCTCCGAAACGGCGTGCCGCGGAAAAACCGGGCCGGATCTGGCCTCCGAAACGGCGTGCCGCGGAAAAACCGGGCCGGAAACGGCGTGCAGCGGAAAAACCGGCCGGATCCGGCCTCCGAAACGGCGTGCCGCGGAAAAACCGGGCCGGAAATGGCGTGCCACGGAAAAACCGGGCCGGATCCGGCCTCCGAAATGGCGTGCCGCGGAAAAACCGGGCCGGATCCGGCCTCCGAAACGGCGTGCCGCGGAAAAACCGGGCCGGATCCGGCCTTCGAAACGGCGTGCCGCGGAAAAACCGGGCCGTAAACGGCGTGCTGCGGAAAAACCGGGCCGGATCCGGCCTCCGAAACAGCATGCCGCGGAAAAACCGGGCCGGAAACGGCGTGCCGCGGAAAAACCGGGCCGGATCCGGCCTCCGAAACGGCGTGCCGCGGAAAAACCAAGCCGGAAACGGCGTACCGCGGAAAAACCGGGCCGGAAACGGCGTGCCGCGGAAAAACCGGGCCGGATCCGGCCTCCGAAACGGCGTGCCACGGAAAAACCGGGCCGGATCCGGCCTCCGAAACGGCGTGCCGCGGAAAAACCGGGCCGGATCCGGCCTCCGAAACGGCGTGCCGCGGAAAAACCGGGCCGGAAACGGCGTGCAGCGGAAAAACCGGGCCGGATCCGGCCTCCGAAACGGCGTGCCGCGGAAAAACCGGGCCGGAAACGGCGTGCCACGGAAAAACCGGGCCGGATCCGGCCTCCGAAACGGCGTGCCGCGGAAAAACCGGGCAGGATCCGGCCTCCGAAATGGGCGTGCCGCGGAAAAACCGGGCCAGAAACGGCGTGCCGCTGAAAAACCGGGCCGGATCCGGCCTCCGAAACGGCGTGCCGCGGAAAAACCGGGCCAGAAACGGCGTGCCGCTGAAAAACCGGGCCGGATCCGGCCTCCGAAATGGCTTGCCACGGAAAAACCGGGCCGGAAACGGCGTACCGCGGAAAAAACCGGGCCGGAAACGGCTTGCCGTGGAAAAACCGGGCCGGATCCGGCCTCCGAAACGGCGTGCCGCGGAAAAACCGGGCCGGAAACGGCGTGCCGCGGAAAAAACCGGGCCGGATCCGGCCTCCGAAACGGCGTGCCGTGGCAAAACCGGACCGGAAACGGCGTGCCGCGGAAAAACCGGGCCGGAAACGGCGTACCGCGGAAAAACCGGGCCGGAAACGGCGTGCCGCGGAAAAACCGGGCCAGATCCGGCCTCCGAAACAGCGTGCCGCGGAAAAACCGGGCCGGAACGGCGTGCCGCGGAAAAACCGGGCCGGATCCGGCCTCCGAAACGGTCGTGCCACGGAAAAACCGTGCCGGAAATGGCGTGCTGCGGAAAAACCGGGCCGGATCCGGCCTCCGAAACGGCGTGCCGCGGAAAAACCGGGCCGGATCCGGCCTCCGAAACGGCGTGCCGCGGAAAAACCGGGCCGGAAACGGCGTGCCGCGGAAAAACCGGGCCGGATCCGGCCTCCGAAACGGCGTGCCGCGGAAAAACCGGGCCAGATCCGGCCTCCGAAATGGCGTGCCGCAGAAAAACCGGGCCGGAAACGGCGTGCCGCGGAAAAACCGGGCCAGATCCGGCCTCCGAAACGGCGTGCCGCGGAAAAAACCGGGCCGGAAACGGCGTGCCGCGGAAAAACCGGGCCGGATCCGGCCTCCGAAACGGCGTGCCGCGGAAAAACCGGGCCAGAAACGGCGTGCCGCGGAAAAACCGGGCCGGATCCGGCCTCCGAAACGGCGTGCCGCGGAAAAACCGGGCAGGATCCGGCCTCCGAAATGGCGTGCCGCGGAAAAACCGGGCCGGATCCGGCCTCCGAAACGGCGTGCCGCGGAAAAACCGGGCCGGAAACGGCATGCTGCGGAAAAAACCGGGCCGGATCCGGCCTCCGAAACGGCATGCCGCGGAAAAACCGGGCCGGAAACGGCGTGCCGCGGAAAAACCGGGCCGGATCCGGCCTCCGAAACGGCGTGCCGCGGAAAAACCAAGCCGGAAACGGCGTACCGCGGAAAAACCGGGCCGGAAACGGCGTGCCGCGGAAAAACCGGGCCGGATCCGGCCTCCGAAACGGCGTGCCGCTGAAAAACCGGGCCATATCCGGCCTCCGAAACGGCGTGCCGCGGAAAAACCGGGCCGGATCTGGCCTCCGAAACGGCGTGCCGCGGAAAAACCGGGCCGGAAACGGCGTGCAGCGGAAAAACCGGGCCGGATCCGGCCTCCGAAACGGCGTGCCGCGGAAAAACCGGGCCGGAAATGGCGTGCCACGGAAAAACCGGGCCGGATCCGGCCTCCGAAACGGCGTGCCGCGGAAAAACCGGGCCGGATCCGGCCTCCGAAACGGCGTGCTGCGGGAAAAACCGGGCCGGAAACGGCGTGCCGCGGAAAAAACCGGGCCGGATCCGGCCTCCGAAACGGTCGTGCCGCGGAAAAACCGTGCCGGAAACGGCGTGGCCGCGGAAAAACCGGGCCGGATCCGGCCTCCGAAACGGCGTGCCGCGGAAAAACCGGGCCGGATCCGGCCTCCGAAACGGCGTGCCGCGGAAAAACCGGGCCGGAAACGGTGTGCCGCGGAAAAACCGGGCCGGATCCGGCCTCCGAAACGGCGTGCCGCGGAAAATCCGGGCCGGAAACGGCGTGCCGCGGAAAAACCGGGCCGGATCCGGCCTCCGAAACGGCGTGCCGCGGAAAAACCGGGCCAGATCCGGCCTCCGAAACGGCGTGCCGCGGAAAAACCGGGCCGGAAACGGCGTGCCACGGAAAAACCGGGCCGGATCCGGCCTCCGAAACGGCGTGCCGCGGAAAATCCGGGCCGGAAACGGCGTGCCGCGGAAAAACCGGGCCGGATCCGGCCTCCGAAACGGCGTGCCGCGGAAAAACCGGGCCGGATCCGGCCTCCGAAACGGCGTGCCGCGGAAAAACCGGGCCGGAAACGGCGTGCCGCGGAAAAACCGGGCCGGAAACGGCGTGCCGCGGAAAAACCGGGCAGGATCCGGCCTCCGAAACGGCGTGCCGCGGAAAAACCGGGCCGGATCCGGCCTCCGAAACGGCGTGCGGCGGAAAAACCGGGCCGGATCCGGCCTCCGAAACGGCGTGCCGCTGAAAAACCGGGCAGGATCCGGCCTCCAAAACGGCGTGCCGCGGAAAAACCGGGCCAGAAACGGCGTGCCGCTGAAAAACCGGGCCGGATCCGGCCTCCGAAATGGCTTGCCACGGAAAAACCGGGCCGGAAACGGCGTACCGCGGAAAAAACCGGGCCGGAAACGGCTTGCCGTGGAAAAACCGGGCCGGATCCGGCCTCCGAAACGGCGTGCCGCGGAAAAACCGGGCCGGAAACGGCGTGCCGCGGAAAAACCGGGCCGGATCCGGCCTCCGAAACGGCGTGCCGCGGAAAAACCGGGCCGGAAACGGCGTGCCGCGGAAAAACCGGGCCGGAAACGGCGTACCGCGGAAAAACCGGGCCGGAAACGGCGTGCCGCGGAAAAACCGGGCCAGATCCGGCCTCCGAAACAGCGTGCCGCGGAAAAACCGGGACGGAAACGGCGTGCCGCGGAAAAACCGGGCCGGATCCGGCCTCCGAAACGGCGTGCCGCGGAAAAACCGGGCCAGAAACGGCGTGCCGCTGAAAAACCGGGCCGGATCCGGCCTCCGAAATGGCGTGCCGCGGAAAAACCGGGCTGGAAACGGCGTACCGCGGAAAAACTGGGCCGGAAACGGCTAGCCGTGGAAAAACCGGGCCGGATCCGTCCTCCGAAAGGGCGTGCCGTGGAAAAACCGGGCAGGAAACGGCGTGCCGCGGAAAAACCGGGCCGGATCCGGCCTCCGAAACGGCGTGCCGCGGAAAAAACCGGGCCGGAAACGGCGTGCCGCGGAAAAACCGGGCCGGATCCGGCCTCCGAAACGGCGTGCCGCGGAAAATCCGGGCCGGAAACGGCGTGCCGCGGAAAAACCGGGCCGGATCCGGCCTCCGAAACGGCGTGCCGCGGAAAAACCGGGCCGGATCCGGCCTCCGAAACGGCATGCCGCGGAAAAACCAGGCCGGAAACGGCGTACCGCGGAAAAACCGGGCCGGAAACGGCATGCCGCTGAAAAACCGGGCCGGATCCGGCCTCCGAAACGGCGTGCCGCGGAAAAACCGGGCCGGAAACGGCGTGCCGCGGAAAAACCGGGCCGGATCCGGCCTCCGAAACGGCGTGCCGCGGAAAAACCGGGCCGGATCCGGCCTCCGAAACGGCGTGCCGCGGAAAAACTGGGCCGGATCCGGCCTCCGAAACGGCGTGCCGCGGAAAAACCGGGCCGTAAACGGCGTGCCACGGAAAAACCGGGCCGGATCCGGCCTCCGAAACGGCGTGCCGCGGAAAAACCGGGCTGGATCCGGCCTCCGAAACGGCGTGCCGCGGAAAAAACCGGGCCGGAAACGGCGTGCCGCGGAAAAACCGGGCCGGATCCGGCCTCCGAAACGGCGTGCTGCGGAAAATCTGGGCCGGAAACGGCGTGCCGCGGAAAAACCGGGCCGGATCCGGCCTCCGAAACGGCGTGCCGCGGAAAAACCGGGCAGGATCCGGCCTCCGAAACGGCGTGCCGCGGAAAAACCGGGCAGGATCCGGCCTCCGAAATGGCGTGCCGCGGAAAAACCGGGCCGGATCCGGCCTCCGAAACGGCATGCCGCGGAAAAACCGGGCCGGATCCGGCCTCCGAAACGGCGTGCCGCGGAAAAACCGTGCCGGAAACGGCGTGCCGCGGAAAAACCGGGCCGGATCCGGCCTCCGAAACGGCGTGCCGCGGAAAAACCGGGCCAGATCCGGCCTCCGAAACGGCGTACCGCGGAAAAACCGGGCCGGAAACGGCGTGCCACGGAAAAACCGGGCCGGATCCGGCCTCCGAAACGGCGTGCCGCGGAAAATCCGGGCCGGAAACGGCGTGCCGCGGAAAAACCGGGCCGGATCCGGCCTCCGAAACGGCGTGCCGTGGAAAAACCGGGCAGGATCCGGCCTCCGAAACGGCGTGCCGCGGAAAAACCGGGCAGGATCCGGCCTCCGAAACGGCGTGCCGCGGAAAAACCGGGCCGGATCCGGCCTCCGAAACGGCGTGCCGCGGAAATACCGGACCGGATCCGGCCTCCGAAACGGCGTGCCGCGGAAAAACCGGGCCGGATCCGGCCTCCGAAACGGCGTGCCGCGGAAAAACCGGGCCGGAAACGGCGTGCCGCGGAAAAACCGGGCCGGAAACGGCGTGCCGCGGAAAAACCGGGCCGGATCCGGCCTCCGAAACGGCGTGCCGCGGAAAAACCGGGCCAGATCCGGCCTCCGAAACGGCGTGCCGCGGAAAAAACCGGGCCGGAAACGGCGTGCCACGGAAAAACCGGGCCGGATCCGGCCTCCGAAACGGCGTGCCGCGGAAATACCGGGCCAGAAACGGCGTGCCGCGGAAAAACCGGGCCGGATCCGGCCTCCGAAATGGCGTGCCGCGGAAAAACCGGGCCGGAAGCGGCGTACCGCGGAAAAACCGGGCCGGAAACGGCGTGCCGCGGAAAAACCGGGCCGGATCCGGCCTCCGAAACGGCGTGCCGCGGAAAAACCGGGCCGGAAACGGCGTGCCGCGGAAAAACCGGGCCGGATCCGGCCTCCGAAACGGCGTGCCGCGGAAAAACCGGGCCAGAAACGGCGTGCCGCGGAAAAACCGGGCCGGAAACGGCGTGCCGCGGAAAAACCGGGCCGGATCCGGCCTCCGAAACGGCGTGCCGCGGAAAATCCGGGCCGGAAACAGCGTGCCACGGAAAAACCGGGCCGGATCCGGCCTCCGAAATGGCGTGCCGCGGAAAAACCGGGCCGGAAACGGCGTACCGCGGAAAAACCGGGCCGGAAACGGCGTGCCGCGGAAAAACCGGGCTGATCCGGCCTCCGAAACGGCGTGCCGCGGAAAAACCGGGCCGGAAACGGCGTACCGCGGAAAAACCGGGCCGGAAACGGCTTGCCGTGGTAAAACCGGGCCGGATCCGGCCTCCGAAACGGCGTGCCGCGGAAAAACCGGGCCGGAAACAGCGTGCCGCGGAAAAACCGGGCCGGATCCGGCCTCCGAAACGGCGTGCCGCGGAAAAACCGGGCCGGATCCGGCCTCCGAAACGGCGTGCCGCGGAAAAACCGGGCCGGATCCGGCCTCCGAAACGGCGTGCTGCGGAAAAACCGGGCCGGAAACGGCGTGCCGCGGAAAAACCGGGCCGGATCCGGCCTCCGAAACGGCGTGCCGCGGAAAAACCGGGCCAGAAACGGCGTGCCGCGGAAAAACCGGGCCGGATCCGGCCTCCGAAACGGCGTGCCGCGGAAAAACCGGGCAGGATCCGGCCTCCGAAATGGCGTGCCGCGGAAAAACCGGGCCGGATCCGGCCTCCGAAACGGCGTGCCGCGGAAAAACCGGGCCGGATCCGGCCTCCGAAACGGTGTGCCGCAGAAAAACCGGGCCAGAAACGGCGTGCCGCGGAAAAACCGGGCCGGATCCGGCCTCCGAAACGGCGTGCCGCGGAAAAACCGGGCAGGATCCGGCCTCCGAAACGGCGTGCCGTGGAAAAACCGGGCCGGAAACGGCGTGCCGCGGAAAAACCGGGCCGGATCCGGCCTCCGAAACGGCGTGCCGCGGAAAAACCGGGCCAGATCCGGCCTCCGAAATGGCGTGCCGCGGAAAAACCGGGCCGGAAAAAGCGTGCCGCGGAAAAAGCGGGCCGGATCCGGCCTCCGAAACGGCGTGCCGCGGAAAAACCGGGCCGGATCCGGCCTCCGAAACGGCGTGCCGCGGAAAAACCGGGCCAGAAACGGCGTGCCGCGGAAAAACCGGGCCGGATCCGGCCTCCGAAATGGCGTGCCGCGGAAAAACCGGGCCGGATCCGGCCTCCGAAACGGCGTGCCGCGGAAAAACCGGGCAGGATCCGGCCTCCGAAACGGCTTGCCGCGGAAAAACCGGGCAGGATCCGGCCTCCGAAATGGCGTGCCGCGGAAAAACCGGGCCGGATCCGGCCTCCGAAACGGCGTGCCGCGGAAAAACCGGGCCGGATCCGGCCTCCGAAACGGCGTGCCACGGAAAAACCGTGCCGGAAATGGCGTGCTGCGGAAAAACCGGGCCGGATCCGGCCTCCGAAACGGCGTGCTGCGGAAAAAACCGGGCCGGAAACGGCGTGCTGCGGAAAAACCGGGCCGGATCCGGCCTCCGAAACGGCGTGCCGCGGAAAAACCAAGCCGGAAACGGCGTACCGCGGAAAAACCGGGCCGGAAACGGCGTGCCGCGGAAAAACCGGGCCGGATCCGGCCTCCGAAACGGCGTGCCGCGGAAAAACCGGGCCGGAAACGGCGTGCCGTGGAAAAACCGGGCCGGATCCGGCCTCCGAAACGGCGTGCCGCGGAAAAACCGGGCCGGAAACGGCGTGCCACGGAAAAGCCGGGCCGGATCCGGCCTCCGAAACGGCGTGCCGGGGAAAAACCGGGCCGGATCCGGCCTCCGAAACGGCGTGCCGCGGAAAAACCGGGCCAGAAACGGCGTGCCGCTGAAAATCCGGGCCGGATCCGGCCTCCGAAATGGCGTGCCGCGGAAAAAACCGGGCTGGAAACGGCGTACCGCGGAAAAACCGGGCCGGAAACGGCGTGCCGTGGAAAAACCGGGCCGGATCCGTCCTCCGAAAGGGCGTGCCGTGGAAAAACCGGGCAGGAAACGGCGTGCCGCGGAAAAACCGGGCCGGATCCGGCCTCCGAAACGGCGTGCCGCGGAAAAAACCGGGCCGGAAACGGCGTGCCGCGGAAAAACCGGGCCGGATCCGGCCTCCGAAACGGCGTGCCGCGGAAAATCCGGGCCGGAAACGGCGTGCCGCGGAAAAACCGGGCCGGATCCGGCCTCCGAAACGGCGTGCCGCGGAAAAACCGGGCCGGATCCGGCCTCCGAAACGGCGTGCCGCGGAAAAACCGGGCCGGAAACGGCGTGCCGCGGAAAAACCGGGCCGGATCCGGCCTCCGAAACGGCATGCCGCGGAAAAACCAGGCCGGAAACGGCGTACCGCGGAAAAACCGGGCCGGAAACGGCATGCCGCTGAAAAACCGGGCCGGATCCGGCCTCCGAAACGGCGTGCCGCGGAAAAACCGGGCCGGAAACGGCGTGCCGCGGAAAAATCGGGCCGGATCCGGCCTCCGAAACGGCGTGCCGCGGAAAAACCGGGCCGGATCCGGCCTCCGAAACGGCGTGCCGCGGAAAAAACTGGGCCGGATCCGGCCTCCGAAACGGCGTGCCGCGGAAAAACCGGGCCGTAAACGGCGTGCCACGGAAAAACCGGGCCGGATCCGGCCTCCGAAACGGCGTGCCGCGGAAAAACCGGGCTGGATCCGGCCTCCGAAACGGCGTGCCGCGGAAAAACCGGGCCGGAAACGGCGTGCCGCGGAAAAACCGGGCCGGATCCGGCCTCCGAAACGGCGTGCTGCGGAAAATCCGGGCCGGAAACGGCGTGCCGCGGAAAAACCGGGCCGGATCCGGCCTCCGAAACGGCGTGCCGCGGAAAAACCGGGCAGGATCCGGCCTCCGAAACGGCGTGCCGCGGAAAAACCGGGCAGGATCCGGCCTCCGAAACGGCGTGCCGCGGAAAAACCGTGCCGGAAACGGCGTGCCGCGGAAAAACCGGGCCGGATCCGGCCTCCGAAACGGCGTGCCGCGGAAAAACCGGGCCAGATCCGGCCTCCGAAACGGCGTACCACGGAAAAACCGGGCCGGAAACGGCGTGCCACGGAAAAACCGGGCCGGATCCGGCCTCCGAAACGGCGTGCCGCGGAAAATCCGGGCCGGAAACGGCGTGCCGCGGAAAAACCGGGCCGGATCCGGCCTCCGAAACGGCGTGCCGTGGAAAAACCGGGCAGGATCCGGCCTCCGAAACGGCGTGCCGCGGAAAAAACCGGGCAGGATCCGGCCTCCGAAACGGCGTGCCGCGGAAAAACCGGGCCGGATCCGGCCTCCGAAACGGCGTGCCGCGGAAAAACCGGACCGGATCCGGCCTCCGAAACGGCGTGCCGCGGAAAAACCGGGCCGGATCCGGCCTCCGAAACGGCGTGCCGCGGAAAAAACCGGGCCGGAAACGGCGTGCCGCGGAAAAACCGGGCCGGAAACGGCGTGCCGCGGAAAAACCGGGCCGGATCCGGCCTCCGAAACGGCGTGCCGCGGAAAAAACCGGGCCAGATCCGGCCTCCGAAACGGCGTGCCGCGGAAAAACCGGGCCGGAAACGGCGTGCCACGGAAAAACCGGGCCGGATCCGGCCTCCGAAACGGCGTGCCGCGGAAATACCGGGCCAGAAACGGCGTGCCGCGGAAAAACCGGGCCGGATCCGGCCTCCGAAATGGCGTGCCGCGGAAAAACCGGGCCGGAAGCGGCGTACCGCGGAAAAACCGGGCCGGAAACGGCGTGCCGCGGAAAAACCGGGCCGGATCCGGCCTCCGAAACGGCGTGCCGCGGAAAAACCGGGCCGGAAACGGCGTGCCGCGGAAAAACCGGGCCGGATCCGGCCTCCGAAACGGCGTGCCGCGGAAAAACCGGGCCAGAAACGGCGTGCCGCGGAAAAACCGGGCCGGAAACGGCGTGCCGCGGAAAAACCGGGCCGGATCCGGCCTCCGAAACGGCGTGCCGCGGAAAATCCGGGCCGGAAACAGCGTGCCACGGAAAAACCGGGCCGGATCCGGCCTCCGAAATGGCGTGCCGCGGAAAAACCGGGCCGGAAACGGCGTACCGCGGAAAAACCGGGCCGGAAACGGCGTGCCGCGGAAAAACCGGGCTGATCCGGCCTCCGAAACGGCGTGCCGCGGAAAAACCGGGCCGGAAACGGCGTACCGCGGAAAAACCGGGCCGGAAACGGCTTGCCGTGGTAAAACCGGGCCGGATCCGGCCTCCGAAATGGCGTGCCGCGGAAAAACCGGGCCGGAAACAGCGTGCCGCGGAAAAACCGGGCCGGATCCGGCCTCCGAAACGGCGTGCCGCGGAAAAACCGGGCCGGATCCGGCCTCCGAAACGGCGTGCCGCGGAAAAACCGGGCCGGATCCGGCCTCCGAAACGGCGTGCTGCGGAAAAAACCGGGCCGGAAACGGCGTGCCGCGGAAAAACCGGGCCGGATCCGGCCTCCGAAACGGCGTGCCGCGGAAAAACCGGGCCAGAAACGGCGTGCCGCGGAAAAACCGGGCCGGATCCGGCCTCCGAAACGGCGTGCCGCGGAAAAACCGGGCAGGATCCGGCCTCCGAAATGGCGTGCCGCGGAAAAACCGGGCCGGATCCGGCCTCCGAAACGGCGTGCCGCGGAAAAACCGGGCCGGATCCGGCCTCCGAAACGGCGTGCCGCAGAAAAACCGGGCCAGAAACGGCGTGCCGCGGAAAAAACCGGGCCGGATCCGGCCTCCGAAACGGCGTGCCGCGGAAAACCGGGCAGGATCCGGCCTCCGAAACGGCGTGCCGTGGAAAAACCGGGCCGGAAACGGCGTGCCGCGGAAAAACCGGGCCGGATCCGGCCTCCGAAACGGCGTGCCGCGGAAAAACCGGGCCAGATCCGGCCTCCGAAATGGCGTGCCGCGGAAAAACCGGGCCGGAAACGGCGTGCCGGGGAAAAAGCGGGCCGGATCCGGCCTCCGAAACGGCGTGCCGCGGAAAAACCGGGCCGGATCCGGCCTCCGAAACGGCGTGCCGCGGAAAAACCGGGCCAGAAACGGCGTGCCGCGGAAAAACCGGGCCGGATCCGGCCTCCGAAATGGCGTGCCGCGGAAAAAACCGGGCCGGATCCGGCCTCCGAAACGGCGTGCCGCGGAAAAACCGGGCCGGAAACGGCGTGCCGCGGAAAAAACCGGGCCGGATCCGGCCTCCGAAACGGCGTGCCGCGGAAAAACCAGGCCGGAAACGGCGTACCGCGGAAAAACCGGGCCGGAAACGGCGTGCCGCGGAAAAACCGGGCCGGATCCGGCCTCCGAAACGGCGTGCCGCGGAAAAACCGGGCCGGATCCGGCCTCCGAAACGGGTGCGTGCCGCGGAAAAAACCGGGCCGGAAACGGCGTGCCGCGGAAAAACCGGGCCGGATCCGGCCTCCGAAACGGCATGCCGCGGAAAAACCGGGCCAGATCCGGCCTCCGAAATGGCGTGCCGCGGAAAAAACCGGCCCGGAAACGGTGTGCCGCGGAAAAACCGGGCCGGATCCGGCCTCCGAAATGGCGTGCCGCGGAAAAAACCGGGCCGGAAACGGCGTGCCGCGGAAAAACCGGGCCGGATCCGGCCTCCGAAACGGCTGTGCCGCGGAAAAACCGGACCAGAAACGGCGTGCCGCGGAAAAACCGGGCGGATCCGGCCTCCGAAACGGCGTGCCGCGGAAAAACGGGGCCGGATCCGGCCTCCGAAACGGCGTGCCGCGGAAAAAACCGGGCCGGAAACGGCGTTGCCGCGGAAAAACCGGGCCGGATCCGGCCTCCGAAACGGCGTGCCGCGGAAAAAACCGGGCCGGAAACGGCGTGCCGCGGAAAAACCGGGCAGGATCCGGCCTCCGAAATGGCGTGCCGCGGAAAAAACTGGGCCGGAAACAGCATGCCGCGGAAAAACCGGGAAGGATCCGGCCTCCGAAATGGCGTGCCGCGGAAAAACCGGGCCGGAAACGGCGTGCCGCGGAAAAACCGGGCCGGATCCGGCCTCCGAAACGGCGTGCCGCGGAAAAACCGGGCCGGAAACGGCGTGCCGCGGAAAAACCGGGCCGGATCCGGCCTCCGAAACGGCGTGCCGCGGAAAAACCGGGCCGGATCCGGCCTCCGAAACGGCGTGCCGCGGAAAAAACCGGGCCGGAAACGGCGTGCCGCGGAAAAACCGGACCGGATCCGGCCTCCGAAACGGCGTGCCGCGGAAAAAACCGGGCCGGAAACGGCGTGCCGCGGAAAAACCGGGCCGGATCCGGCCTCCGAAACGGCGTGCCGCGGAAAAACCGGGCCGGATCCGGCCTCCGAAACGGCGTGCCGCGGAAAAACCGGGCCGGAAACGGCGTGCCGCGGAAAAACCGGGCCGGAAACGGCGTGCCGCGGAAAAAACCGGGCCGGATCCGGCCTCCGAAACGGCGTGCCGCGGAAAAACCGGGCAGGATCCGGCCTCCGAAATGGCGTGCCGCGGAAAAACCGGGCCGGATCCGGCCTCCGAAACGGCGTGCCGTGGAAAAACCGGGCCGGATCCGGCCTTCGAAACGGCGTGCCGCGGAAAAAAACCGGGCCGGAAAACGGCGTGCTGCGGATAAACCGGGCCGGATCCGGCCTCCGAAACGGCATGCCGCGGAAAAACCGGGCCGGAAACGGCGTGCCGAGGAAAAACCGGGCCGGATCCGGCCTCCGAAACGGCGTGCCGCGGAAAAACCAAGCCGGAAACGGCGTACCGCGGAAAAACCGGGCCGGAAACGGCGTGCCGCGGAAAAACCGGGCCGGATCCGGCCTCCGAAACGGCGTGCCGCGGAAAAACCGGGCCGGAAACGGCGTGCCGCGGAAAAACCGGGCAGGATCCGGCCTCCGAAACGGCGTGCCGCCGAAAAACCGGGCCAGATCCGGCCTCCGAAATGGCGTGCCGCAGAAAAAACCGGGCCGGAAACGGCGTGCCGCGGAAAAACCGGGCCGGATCCGGCCTCCGAAACGGCGTGCCGCGGAAAAACCGGGCCGGAAACGGCGTGCCGCGGAAAAACCGGGCCGGATCCGGCCTCCGAAACGGCGTGCCGCGGAAAAACCGGGCCAGAAACGGCGTGCCGCGGAAAAACCGGGCCGGATCCGGCCTCCGAAACGGCGTGCCGCGGAAAAACCGGGCCGGATCCGGCCTCCGAAACGGCGTGCCGCGGAAAAACCGGGCCGGATCCGGCCTCCGAAACGGCGTGCCGCGGAAAAACCGGGCAGGATCCGGCCTCCGAAATGGCGTGCCGCGGAAAAACCGGGCCGGATCCGGCCTCCGAAACGGCGTGCCGCGGAAAAACCGGGCCGGATCCGGCCTTCGAAACGGCGTGCCGCGGAAAAACCGGGCCGTAAACGGCGTGCTGCGGAAAAACCGGGCCGGATCCGGCCTCCGAAACAGCATGCCGCGGAAAAACCGGGCCGGAAACGGCGTGCCGCGGAAAAACCGGGCCGGATCCGGCCTCCGAAACGGCGTGCCGCGGAAAAACCAAGCCGGAAACGGCGTACCGCGGAAAAACCGGGCCGGAAACGGCGTGCCGCGGAAAAACCGGGCCGGATCCGGCCTCCGAAACGGCGTGCCGCTGAAAAACCGGGCCGGATCCGGCCTCCGAAACGGCGTGCCGCGGAAAAACCGGGCCGGATCCGGCCTCCGAAACGGCGTGCCGCGGAAAAACCGGGCCGGAAACGGCGTGCAGCGGAAAAACCGGGCCGGATCCGGCCTCCGAAACGGCGTGCCGCGGAAAAACCGGGCCGGAAACGGCGTGCCACGGAAAAACCGGGCCGGATCCGGCCTCCGAAACGGCGTGCCGCGGAAAAACCGGGCAGGATCCGGCCTCCGAAATGGCGTGCCGCGGAAAAACCGGGCCAGAAACGGCGTGCCGCTGAAAAACCGGGCAGGATCCGGCCTCCGAAACGGCGTGCCGCGGAAAAACCAGGCCAGAAACGGCGTGCCGCTGAAAAACCGGGCCGGATCCGGCCTCCGAAATGGCTTGCCACGGAAAAACCGGGCCGGAAACGGCGTACCGCGGAAAAACCGGGCGGGAAACGGCTTGCCGTGGAAAAACCGGGCCGGATCCGGCCTCCGAAACGGCGTGCCGCGGAAAAACCGGGCCGGAAACGGCGTGCCGCGGAAAAACCGGGCCGGAAACGGCCTCCGAAACGGCGTGCCGTGGCAAAACCGGGCCGGAAACGGCGTGCCGCGGAAAAACCGGGCCGGAAACGGCGTACCGCGGAAAAACCGGTCCGGAAACGGCGTGCCGCGGAAAAACCGGGCCAGATCCGGCCTCCGAAACAGCGTGCCGCGGAAAAACCGGGCCGGAAACGGCGTGCCGCGGAAAAACCGGGCCGGATCCGGCCTCCGAAACGGCGTGCCACGGAAAAACCGTGCCGGAAATGGCGTGCTGCGGAAAAACCGGGCCGGATCCGGCCTCCGAAACGGCGTGCCGCGGAAAAACCGGGCCAGATCCGGCCTCCGAAACGGCGTGCCGCGGAAAAACCGGGCCGGAAACGGCGTGCCGCGGAAAAACCGTGCCGGATCCGGCCTCCGAAACGGCGTGCCGCGGAAAAACCGGGCCAGATCCGGCCTCCGAAATGGCGTGCCGCAGAAAAACCGGGGCGGAAACGGCGTGCCGCGGAAAAACCGGGCTGGATCCGGCCTCCGAAACGGCGTGCCGCGGAAAAAACCGGGCCGGAAACGGCGTGCCGCGGAAAAACCGGGCCGGATCCGGCCTCCGAAACGGCGTGCCGCGGAAAAACCGGGCCAGAAACGGCGTGCCGCGGAAAAACCGGGCCGGATCCGGCCTCCGAAACGGCGTGCCGCGGAAAAACCGGGCAGGATCCGGCCTCCGAAATGGCGTGCCGCGGAAAAACCGGGCCGGATCCGGCCTCCGAAACGGCGTGCCGCGGAAAAACCGGGCCGGATCCGGCCTCCGAAACGGCGTGCCACGGAAAAACCGGGCCGGAAACGGCATGCTGCGGAAAAACCGGGCCGGATCCGGCCTCCGAAACGGCATGCCGCGGAAAAACCGGGCCGGAAACGGCGTGCCGCTGAAAAACCGGGCCGGATCTGGCCTCCGAAACGGCGTGCCGCGGAAAAACCGGGCCGGAAACGGCGTGCAGCGGAAAAACCGGGCCGGATCCGGCCTCCGAAACGGCGTGCCGCGGAAAAACCGGGCCGGAAATTGCGTGCCACGGAAAAACCGGGCCGGATCCGGCCTCCGAAACGGCGTGCCGCGGAAAAACCGGGCCGGATCCGGCCTCCGAAACGGCGTGCCGCGGAAAAACCGGGCCGGAAACGGCGTGCCGCGGAAAAACCAGGCCGGATCCGGCCTCCGAAACGGCGTGCCGCGGAAAAACCGGGCCGGAAACGGCGTGCCGCGGAAAAACCGGGCCGGATCCGGCCTCCGAAACGGCGTGCCGCGGAAAAACCGGGCCGGATCCGGCCTCCGAAACGGCGTGCCGCGGAAAAACCGGGCCGGAAACGGTGTGCCGCGGAAAAACCGGGCCGGATCCGGCCTCCGAAACGGCGTGCCGTGGAAAAACCAGGCCGGAAACGGCGTACCGCGGAAAAACCGGGCCGGAAACGGCATGCCGCGGAAAAACCGGGCCGGATCCGGCCTCCGAAACGGCGTGCCGCGGAAAAACCGGGCCGGATCCGGCCTCCGAAACGGCGTGCCGCGGAAAAACCGGGCCGGAAACGGCGTGCCGCGGAAAAACCGGGCCGGAAACGGCGTGCCGCGGAAAAACCGGGCCGGATCCGGCCTCCGAAACGGCGTGCCGCGGAAAAACCGGGCCAGATCCGGCCTCCGAAACGGCGTGCCGCGGAAAAACCGGGCCGGAAACGGCGTGCCACGGAAAAACCGGGCCGGATCCGGCCTCCGAAACGGCGTGTCGCGGAAAATCAGGGCCGGAAACGGTGTGCCGCGGAAAAACCGGGCCGGATCCGGCCTCCGAAACGGCGTGCCGCGGAAAAACCGGGCCGGATCCGGCCTCCGAAACGGCGTGCCGCGGAAAAACCGGGCCGGAAACGGCGTGCCGCGGAAAAACCGGGCCGGAAACGGCGTGCCGCGGAAAAACCGGGCAGGATCCGGCCTCCGAAACGGCGTGCCGCGGAAAAACCGGGCCGGATCCGGCCTCCGAAATGGCGTGCCGCGGAAAAACCGGGCCGGATCCGGCCTCCGAAACGGCGTGCCGCGGAAAAACCGGGCCGGATCCGGCCTCCGAAACGGCGTGCCGCGGAAAAACCGTGCCGGAAATGGCGTGCTGCGGAAAAACCGGGCCGGATCCGGCCTCCGAAACGGCGTGCCGCGGAAAAACCGGGCCGGAAACGGCGTGCCGCGGAAAAACCGGGCCGGATCCGGACTCCGAAACGGCGTGCCGCGGAAAAACCGGACTCCGAAACGGCGTGCCGCGGAAAAACCGGGCCGGAAACGGCCTCCGAAACGGCATGCCGCGGAAAAACCAGGCCGGAAACGGCGTGCCGCGGAAAAACCGGGCAGGATCCGGCCTCCGAAACGGCGTGCCGCGGAAAAACCGGGCAGGATCCGGCCTCCGAAACGGCTTGCCGCGGAAAAACCGGGCAGGATCCGGCCTCCGAAACGGCTTGCCGCGGAAAAACCGGGCAGGATCCGGCCTCCGAAACGGCGTGCCGCGGAAAAACCGGGCAGGATCCGGCCTCCGAAACGGCTTGCCGCGGAAAAACCGGGCAGGATCCGGCCTCCGAAATGGCGTGCCGCGGAAAAACCGGGCCGGATCCGGCCTCCGAAACGGCGTGCCGCGGAAAAACCGTGCCGGAAATGGCGTGCTGCGGAAAAACCGGGCCGGATCCGGCCTCCGAAACGGCGTGCCGCGGAAAAACCGGGCCGGAAACGGCGTGCCGCGGAAAAACCGGGCCGGATCCGGACTCCGAAACGGCGTGCCGCGGAAAATCCGGACCGGAAACGGCGTGCCGCGGAAAAACCGGGCCGGAAACGGCCTCCGAAACGGCATGCCGCGGAAAAACCAGGCCGGAAACGGCGTGCCGCGGAAAAACCGGGCAGGATCCGGCCTCCGAAACGGCGTGCCGCGGAAAAACCGGGCAGGATCCGGCCTCCGAAACGGCTTGCCGCGGAAAAACCGGGCAGGATCCGGCCTCCGAAACGGCTTGCCGCGGAAAAACCGGGCAGGATCCGGCCTCCGAAACGGCGTGCCGCGGAAAAACCGGGCAGGATCCGGCCTCCGAAACGGCTTGCCGCGGAAAAACCGGGCAGGATCCGGCCTCCGAAATGGCGTGCCGCGGAAAAACCGGGCCGGATCCGGCCTCCGAAACGGCGTGCCGCGGAAAAACCGGGCCGGATCCGGCCTCCGAAACGGCGTGCCACGGAAAAACCGTGCCGGAAATGGCGTGCTGCGGAAAAACCGGGCCGGATCCGGCCTCCGAAACGGCGTGCTGCGGAAAAACCGGGCCGGAAACGGCGTGCTGCGGAAAAACCGGGCCGGATCCGGCCTCCGAAACGGCGTGCCGCGGAAAAACCAAGCCGGAAACGGCGTACCGCGGAAAAACCGGGCCGGAAACGGCGTGCCGCGGAAAAACCGGGCCGGATCCGGCCTCCGAAACGGCGTGCCGCGGAAAAACCGGGCCGGAAACGGCGTGCCGTGGAAAAACCGGGCCGGATCCGGCCTCCGAAACGGCGTGCCGCGGAAAAACCGGGCTGGAAACGGCGTGCCACGGAAAAGCCGGGCCGGATCCGGCCTCCGAAACGGCGTGCCGGGGAAAAACCGGGCCGGATCCGGCCTCCGAAACGGCGTGCCGCGGAAAAACCGGGCCAGAAACGGCGTGCCGCTGAAAAACCGGGCCGGATCCGGCCTCCGAAATGGCGTGCCGCGGAAAAACCGGGCTGGAAACGGCGTACCGCGGAAAAACCGGGCCGGAAACGGCTAGCCGTGGAAAAACCGGGCCGGATCCGTCCTCCGAAAGGGCGTGCCGTGGAAAAACCGGGCCGGAAACGGCGTGCCGCGGAAAAACCGGGCCGGATCCGGCCTCCGAAACGGCGTGCCGCGGAAAAACCGGGCCGGAAACGGCGTGCCGCGGAAAAACCGGGCCGGATCCGGCCTCCGAAACGGCGTGCCGCGGAAAATCCGGGCCGGAAACGGCGTGCCGCGGAAAAACCGGGCCGGATCCGGCCTCCGAAACGGCGTGCCGCTGAAAAACCGGGCCATATCCGGCCTCCGAAACGGCGTGCCGCGGAAAAACCGGGCCGGATCCGGCCTCCGAAACAGCGTGCCGCGGAAAAACCGGGCCGGATCCGGCCTCCGAAACGGCGTGCCGCGGAAAAACCGGGCCGGAAACGGCGTGCAGCGGAAAAACCGGGCCGGATCCGGCCTCCGAAACGGCGTGCCGCGGAAAAACCGGGCCGGAAACGGCGTGCCACGGAAAAACCGGGCCGGATCCGGACTCCGAAACGGGGTGCCGCGGAAAAACCGGGCCGGATCCGGCCTCCGAAACGGCGTGCCGCGGAAAAACCGGGCCGGAAACGGCTTGCCGCGGAAAAACCGGGCCGGATCCGGCCTCCGAAACGGCGTGCCGCGGAAAATCCGGGCCGGAAATGGCGTGCCGCGGAAAAACCGGGCCGGATCCGGCCTCCGAAACGGCGTGCCGCGGAAAAACCGGGCCGGATCCGGCCTCCGAAACGGCGTGCCGCGGAAAAACCGGGCCGGAAACGGCGTGCCGCGGAAAATCCGGGCCGGATCCGGCCTCCGAAACGGCATGCCGCGGAAAAACCGGGCCGGAAACGGCGTGCCGCGGAAAAAACCGGGCCGGATCCGGCCTCCGAAACGGCGTGCCGCGGAAAAACCAAGCCGGAAACGGCGTACCGCGGAAAAACCGGGCCGGAAACGGCGTGCCGCGGAAAAACCGGGCCGGATCCGGCCTCCGAAACGGCGTGCCGCTGAAAAACCGGGCCGGATCCGGCCTCCGAAACGGCGTGCCGCGGAAAAACCGGGCCGGATCCGGCCTCCGAAACGGCGTGCCGCGGAAAAACCGGGCCGGAAACGGCGTGCAGCGGAAAAACCGGGCCGGATCCGGCCTCCGAAACGGCGTGCCGCGGAAAAACCGGGCCGGAAACGGCGTGCCACGGAAAAACCGGGCCGGATCCGGCCTCCGAAACGGCGTGCCGCGGAAAAACCGGGCCGGATCCGGCCTCCGAAACGGCGTGCCGCGGAAAAACCCGGCCAGAAACGGCGTGCCGCTGAAAAACCGGGCCGGATCCGGCCTCCGAAATGGCTTGCCACGGAAAAACCGGGCCGGAAACGGCGTACCGCGGAAAAACCGGGCCGGAAACGGCTTGCCGTGGAAAAACCGGGCCGGATCCGGCCTCCGAAATGGCGTGCCGCGGAAAAACCGGGCCGGAAACGGCGTGCCGCGGAAAAACCGGGCAGGATCCGGCCTCCGAAACGGCGTGCCGCGGAAAAACCGGGCAGGATCCGGCCTCCGAAATGGCGTGCCGCGGAAAAACCGGGCCGGATCCGGCCTCCGAAACGGCGTGCCGCGGAAAAACCGGGCCGGATCCGGCCTCCGAAACGGCGTGCCGCGGAAAAACCGTGCCGGAAACGGCGTGCCGCGGAAAAACCGGGCCGGATCCGGCCTCCGAAACGGCGTGCCGCGGAAAAACCGGGCCGGATCCGGCCTCCGAAACGGCTTGCCGCGGAAAAACCGGGCAGGATCCGGCCTCCGAAATGGCGTGCCGCGGAAAAACCGGGCCGGATCCGGCCTCCGAAACGGCGTGCCGCGGAAAAACCGGGCCGGATCCGGCCTCCGAAACGGCGTGCCGCGGAAAAACCGTGCCGGAAATGGCGTGCTGCGGAAAAACCGGGCCGGATCCGGCCTCCGAAACGGCGTGCCGCGGAAAAACCGGGCCGGAAACGGCGTGCCGCGGAAAAACCGGGCCGGATCCGGACTCCGAAACGGCGTGCCGCGGAAAATCCGGACCGGAAACGGCGTGCCGCGGAAAAACCGGGCCGGAAACGGCCTCCGAAACGGCATGCCGCGGAAAAACCAGGCCGGAAACGGCGTGCCGCGGAAAAACCGGGCAGGATCCGGCCTCCGAAACGGCGTGCCGCGGAAAAACCGGGCAGGATCCGGCCTCCGAAACGGCTTGCCGCGGAAAAACCGGGCAGGATCCGGCCTCCGAAACGGCTTGCCGCGGAAAAACCGGGCAGGATCCGGCCTCCGAAACGGCGTGCCGCGGAAAAACCGGGCAGGATCCGGCCTCCGAAACGGCTTGCCGCGGAAAAACCGGGCAGGATCCGGCCTCCGAAATGGCGTGCCGCGGAAAAACCGGGCCGGATCCGGCCTCCGAAACGGCGTGCCGCGGAAAAACCGGGCCGGATCCGGCCTCCGAAACGGCGTGCCACGGAAAAACCGTGCCGGAAATGGCGTGCTGCGGAAAAACCGGGCCGGATCCGGCCTCCGAAACGGCGTGCTGCGGAAAAACCGGGCCGGAAACGGCGTGCTGCGGAAAAACTGGGCCGGATCCGGCCTCCGAAACGGCGTGCCGCGGAAAAACCAAGCCGGAAACCCGGAAACGGCGTGCCGCGGAAAAACCGGGCCGGATCCGGCCTCCGAAACGGCGTGCCGCGGAAAAACCGGGCCGGAAACGGCGTGCCGTGGAAAAACCGGGCCGGATCCGGCCTCCGAAACGGCGTGCCGCGGAAAAACCGGGCTGGAAACGGCGTGCCACGGAAAAGCCGGGCCGGATCCGGCCTCCGAAACGGCGTGCCGGGGAAAAACCGGGCCGGATCCGGCCTCCGAAACGGCGTGCCGCGGAAAAACCGGGCCAGAAACGGCGTGCCGCTGAAAAACCGGGCCGGATCCGGCCTCCGAAATGGCGTGCCGCGGAAAAACCGGGCTGGAAACGGCGTACCGCGGAAAAACCGGGCCGGAAACGGCTAGCCGTGGAAAAACCGGGCCGGATCCGTCCTCCGAAAGGGCGTGCCGTGGAAAAACCGGGCCGGAAACGGCGTGCCGCGGAAAAACCGGGCCGGATCCGGCCTCCGAAACGGCGTGCCGCGGAAAAAACCGGGCCGGAAACGGCGTGCCGCGGAAAAACCGGGCCGGATCCGGCCTCCGAAACGGCGTGCCGCGGAAAATCCGGGCCGGAAACGGCGTGCCGCGGAAAAACCGGGCCGGATCCGGCCTCCGAAACGGCGTGCCGCTGAAAAACCGGGCCATATCCGGCCTCCGAAACGGCGTGCCGCGGAAAAACCGGGCCGGATCCGGCCTCCGAAACAGCGTGCCGCGGAAAAACCGGGCCGGATCCGGCCTCCGAAACAGCGTGCCGCGGAAAAACCGGGCCGGAAACGGCGTGCAGCGGAAAAACCGGGCCGGATCCGGCCTCCGAAACGGCGTGCCGCGGAAAAACCGGGCCGGAAACGGCGTGCCACGGAAAAACCGGGCCGGATCCGGACTCCGAAACGGCGTGCCGCGGAAAAACCGGGCAGGATCCGGCCTCCGAAACGGCGTGCCGCGGAAAAACCGGGCCGGAAACGGCTTGCCGCGGAAAAACCGGGCCGGATCCGGCCTCCGAAACGGCGTGCCGCGGAAAATCCGGGCCGGAAATGGCGTGCCGCGGAAAAACCGGGCCGGATCCGGCCTCCGAAACGGCGTGCCGCGGAAAAACCGGGCCGGATCCGGCCTCCGAAACGGCGTGCCGCGGAAAAACCGGGCCGGAAACGGCGTGCCGCGGAAAATCCGGGCCGGATCCGGCCTCCGAAACGGCATGCCGCGGAAAAACCGGGCCGGAAACGGCGTGCCGCGGAAAAACCGGGCCGGATCCGGCCTCCGAAACGGCGTGCCGCGGAAAAACCAAGCCGGAAACGGCGTACCGCGGAAAAACCGGGCCGGAAACGGCGTGCCGCGGAAAAACCGGGCCGGATCCGGCCTCCGAAACGGCGTGCCGCTGAAAAACCGGGCCGGATCCGGCCTCCGAAACGGCGTGCCGCGGAAAAACCGGGCCGGATCCGGCCTCCGAAACGGCGTGCCGCGGAAAAACCGGGCCGGAAACGGCGTGCAGCGGAAAAACCGGGCCGGATCCGGCCTCCGAAACGGCGTGCCGCGGAAAAACCGGGCCGGAAACGGCGTGCCACGGAAAAACCGGGCCGGATCCGGCCTCCGAAACGGCGTGCCGCGGAAAAACCGGGCCGGATCCGGCCTCCGAAACGGCGTGCCGCGGAAAAAACCCGGCCAGAAACGGCGTGCCGCTGAAAAACCGGGCCGGATCCGGCCTCCGAAATGGCTTGCCACGGAAAAACCGGGCCGGAAACGGCGTACCGCGGAAAAAACCGGGCCGGAAACGGCTTGCCGTGGAAAAACCGGGCCGGATCCGGCCTCCGAAATGGCGTGCCGCGGAAAAACCGGGCCGGAAACGGCGTGCCGCGGAAAAACCGGGCCGGATCCGGCCTCCGAAACGGCGTGCCGCGGAAAAAACCGGGCCGGAAACGGCGTACCGCGGAAAAACCGGGCCGGATCCGGCCTCCGAAACGGCGTGCCGCGGAAAATCCGGGCCGGAAACGGCGTGCCGCGGAAAAACCGGGCCGGATCCGGCCTCCGAAACGGCGTGCCGCGGAAAAAACCGGGCCGGAAACGGCGTGCCGCGGAAAATCCGGGCCGGATCCGGCCTCCGAAACGGCATGCCGCGGAAAAACCGGGCCGGAAACGGCGTGCCGCGGAAAAACCGGGCCGGATCCGGCCTCCGAAACGGCGTGCCGCGGAAAAACCAAGCCGGAAACGGCGTACCGCGGAAAAACCGGGCCGGAAACGGCGTGCCGCGGAAAAACCGGGCCGGATCCGGCCTCCGAAACGGCGTGCCGCTGAAAAACCGGGCCGGATCCGGCTCCGAAACGGCGTGCCGCGGAAAAACCGGGCCGGATCCGGCCTCCGAAACGGCGTGCCGCGGAAAAACCGGGCCGGAAACGGCGTGCAGAGGAAAAACCGGGCCGGATCCGGCCTCCGAAACGGCGTGCCGCGGAAAAAACCGGGCCGGAAACGGCGTGCCGCGGAAAAAACCGGGCCGGATCCGGCCTCCGAAACGGCGTGCCGCGGAAAAAACCGGGCCGGATCCGGCCTCCGAAACGGCGTGCCGCGGAAAAAACCCGGCCAGAAAACGGCGTGCGCTGAAAAACCGGGCCGGATCCGGCCTCCGAAATGGCTTGCCACGGAAAAACCGGGCCGGAAACGCGTACCGCGGAAAAAACCGGGCCGGAAACGGCTTGCCGTGGAAAAACCGGCCGGATCCGGCCTCCGAAATGGCGTGCCGCGGAAAAAACCGGGCCGGAAACGGCGTGCCGCGGAAAAAACCGGGCCGGATCCGGCCTCCGAAACGGCGTGCCGCGGAAAAAACCGGGCCGGAAACGGCGTACCAGCGGAAAAACCGGGCCGGAAACGGCGTTGCCGCGGAAAAACCGGGCCGGATCTGGCCTCCGAAACGGCGTGCCGCGGAAAAACCGGGCCAGATCCGGCCTCCGAAACAGCGTGCCGCGGAAAAACCGGGCCGGAAACGGCGTGCCGCGGAAAAACCGGGCCGGATCCGGCCTCCGAAACGGCGTGCCGCGGAAAAACCGGGCAGGATCCGGCCTCCGAAATGGCGTGCCGCGGAAAAACCCGGGCCGGATCCGGCCTCCGAAACGGCGTGCCGCGGAAAAACCGGGCCGGATCCGGCCTCCGAAACGGCGTGCCGCGGAAAAACCGGGCCGGAAACGGCATGCTGCGGAAAAAACCGGGCTGGATCCGGCCTCCGAAACGGCATGCCGCGGAAAAACCGGGCCGGAAACGGCGTGCCGCGGAAAAACCGGGCCGGATCCGGCCTCCGAAACGGCGTGCCGCGGAAAAACCAAGCCGGGAAACGGCGTACCGCGGAAAAACCGGCTGGAAACGGCGTGCCGCGGAAAAACCGGGCCGGATCCGGCCTCCGAAACGGCGTGCCGCGGAAAAACCGGGCAGGATCCGGCCTCCGAAATGGCGTGCCGCGGAAAAACCGGGCCGGATCCGGCCTCCGAAACGGCGTGCCGCGGAAAAACCGGGCCGGATCCGGCCTCCGAAACGGCGTGCCGCGGAAAAACCGGGCCGGAAACGGCATGCTGCGGAAAAACCGGGCCGGATCCGGCCTCCGAAACGGCATGCCGCGGAAAAACCGGGCCGGAAACGGCGTGCCGCGGAAAACCGGGCCGGATCCGGCCTCCGAAACGGCGTGCCGCGGAAAAACCAAGCCGGAAACGGCGTACCGCGGAAAAACCGGGCTGGAAACGGCGTGCCGCGGAAAAAACCGGGCCGGATCCGGCCTCCGAAACGGCGTGCCGCTGAAAAACCGGGCCATATCCGGCCTCCGAAACGGCGTGCCGCGGAAAAAACCGGGCCGGATCCGGCCTCCGAAACGGCGTGCCGCGGAAAAACCAGGCCGGAAACGGCGTGCAGCGGAAAAAACCGGGCCGGATCCGGCCTCCGAAACGGCGTGCCGCGGAAAAACCGGGCCGGAAACAGCGTGCCACGGAAAAAACCGGGCCGGATCCGGACTCCGAAACGGCGTGCCGCGGAAAAAACCGGGCCGGATCCGGCCTCCGAAACGGCGTGCCGCGGAAAAACCGGGCCGGATCCGGCCTCCGAAATGGCGTGCCGCGGAAAAACCGGGCCGGAAACGGCTTGCCGCGGAAAAACCGGGCCGGATCCGGCCTCCGAAACGGCGTGCCGCGGAAAATCCGGGCCGGAGAACGGCGTGCCGCGGAAAAACCGGGCAGGATCCGGCCTCCGAAACGGCGTGCCGCGGAAAAAACCGGGCCGGATCCGGCCTCCGAAACGGCGTGCCGCGGAAAAAACCGGGCCTGGTAACGGTGTGCCGCGGAAAAACCCGGGCCGGATTCCGGCCTCCGAAACGGCGTGCCGCGGAAAGACCGGGCCGGAAACGGCGTGCCGCGGAAAAACCAGGCCGGAAACGGCGTGCCGCGGAAAAACCGGGCCGGATCCGGCCTCCGAAACGGCGTGCCGCGGAAAAACCGGGCCAGAAACGGCGTGCCGCGGAAAAAACCGGGCTGGATCCGGCCTCCGAAACGGCGTGCCGCGGAAAAACCGGGCAGGATCCGGCCTCCGAAATGGCGTGCCGCGGAAAAACCGGGCCGGATCCGGCCTCCGAAACGGCGTGCCGCGGAAAAACCGGGCCGGATCCGGCCTTCGAAACGGCGTGCCGCGGAAAAAACCGGGCCGTAAACGGCGTGCTGCGGAAAAAACCGGGCCGGATCCGGCCTCCGAAACAGCATGCCGCGGAAAAACCGGGCCGGAAACGGCGTGCCGCGGAAAAAAACCGGGCCGGATCCGGCCTCCGAAACGGCGTGCCGCGGAAAAAACCAAGCCGGAAACGGCGTACCGCGGAAAAACCGGGCCGGAAACGGCGTGCCGCGGAAAAACCGGGCCGGATCCGGCCTCCGAAACGGCGTGCCGCTGAAAAACCGGGCCGGATCCGGCCTCCGAATACGGCGTGCCGCGGAAAAAAACCGGGCCGGATCCGGCCTCCGAAACGGCGTGCCGCGGAAAAAACCGGGCCGGAAACGGCGTGCAGCGGAAAAACCGGGCCGGATCCGGCCTCCGAAACGGCGTGCCGCGGAAAAACCGGGCCGGAAAACGGCGTGCCACGGAAAAAACCGGGCGGATCCGGCCTCCGAAACGGCGTGCCGCGGAAAAAAACCGGGCAGGATCCGGCCTCCGAAATGGCGTGCCGCGGAAAAACCGGGCCAGAAACGGCGTGCCGCTGAAAAACCGGGCAGGATCCGGCCTCCGAAACGGCGTGCCGCGGAAAAACCGGGCCAGAAACGGCGTGCCGCGGAAAAACCGGGCCGGATCCGGCCTCCGAAATGGCTTGCCACGGAAAAACCGGGCCGGAAACGGCGTACCGCGGAAAAACCGGGCGGGAAACGGCTTGCCGTGGAAAAACCGGGCCGGATCCGGCCTCCGAAACGGCGTGCCGCGGAAAAACCGGGCCGGAAACGGCGTGCCGCGGAAAAACCGGGCCGGATCCGGCCTCCGAAACGGCGTGCCGTGGCAAAACCGGGCCGGAAACGGCGTGCCGCGGAAAAACCGGGCCGGAAACGGCGTACCGCGGAAAAACCGGTCCGGAAACGGCGTGCCGCGGAAAAACCGGGCCAGATCCGGCCTCCGAAACAGCGTGCCGCGGAAAAACCGGGCCGGAAACGGCGTGCCGCGGAAAAACCGGGCCGGATCCGGCCTCCGAAACGGCATGCCGCGGAAAAACCGGGCCGGAAACGGCGTGCCGCGGAAAAACCGGGCCGGATCCGGCCTCCGAAACGGCGTGCCGCGGAAAAACCAAGCCGGAAACGGCGTACCGCGGAAAAACCGGGCTGGAAACGGCGTGCCGCGGAAAAACCGGGCCGGATCCGGCCTCCGAAACGGCGTGCCGCGGAAAAACCAAGCCGGAAACGGCGTACCGCGGAAAAACCGGGCTGGAAACGGCGTGCCGCGGAAAAACCGGGCCGGATCCGGCCTCCGAAACGGCGTGCCGCTGAAAAACCGGGCCATATCCGGCCTCCGAAACGGCGTGCCGCGGAAAAAACCGGGCCGGATCCGGCCTCCGAAACGGCGTGCCGCGGAAAAACCGGGCCGGAAACGGCGTGCAGCGGAAAAACCGGGCCGGATCCGGCCTCCGAAACGGCGTGCCGCGGAAAAAACCGTGCCGGAAACGGCGTGCCACGGAAAAACCGGGCCGGATCCGGACTCCGAAACGGCGTGCCGCGGAAAAACCGGGCCGGATCCGGCCTCCGAAACGGCGTGCCGCGGAAAAACCGGGCCGGATCCGGCCTCCGAAATGGCGTGCCGCGGAAAAACCGGGCCGGAAACGGCTTGCCGCGGAAAAACCGGGCCGGATCCGGCCTCCGAAACGGCGTGCCGCGGAAAATCCGGGCCGGAAACGGCGTGCCGCGGAAAAACCGGGCAGGATCCGGCCTCCGAAACGGCGTGCCGCGGAAAAACCGGGCCGGATCCGGCCTCCGAAACGGCGTGCCGCGGAAAAACCGGGCCGGAAACGGTGTGCCGCGGAAAAACCGGGCCGGATCCGGCCTCCGAAACGGCGTGCCGCGGAAAGACCGGGCCGGAAACGGCGTGCCGCGGAAAAACCAGGCCGGAAACGGCGTGCCGCGGAAAAACCGGGCCGGATCCGGCCTCCGAAACGGCGTGCCGCGGAAAAACCGGGCCAGAAACGGTGTGCCGCGGAAAAACCGGGCCGGATCCGGCCTCCGAAACGGCGTGCCGCGGAAAAACCGGGCAGGATCCGGCCTCCGAAATGGCGTGCCGCGGAAAAACCGGGCCGGATCCGGCCTCCGAAACGGCGTGCCGCGGAAAAAACCGGGCCGGATCCGGCCTTCGAAACGGCGTGCCGCGGAAAAACCGGGCCGTAAACGGCGTGCTGCGGAAAAACCGGGCCGGATCCGGCCTCCGAAACAGCATGCCGCGGAAAAACCGGGCCGGAAACGGCGTGCCGCGGAAAAACCGGGCCGGATCCGGCCTCCGAAACGGCGTGCCGCGGAAAAACCAAGCCGGAAACGGCGTACCGCGGAAAAACCGGGCCGGAAACGGCGTGCCGCGGAAAAACCGGGCCGGATCCGGCCTCCAAAACGGCGTGCCGCTGAAAAACCGGGCCGGATCCGGCCTCCGAAACGGCGTGCCGCGGAAAAACCGGGCCGGATCCGGCCTCCGAAACGGCGTGCCGCGGAAAAACCGGGCCGGAAACGGCGTGCAGCGGAAAAACCGGGCCGGATCCGGCCTCCGAAACGGCGTGCCGCGGAAAAACCGGGCCGGAAACGGCGTGCCACGGAAAAACCGGGCCGGATCTGGCCTCCGAAACGGCGTGCCGCGGAAAAACCGGGCAGGATCCGGCCTCCGAAATGGCGTGCCGCGGAAAAAACCGGGCCAGAAACGGCGTGCCGCTGAAAAACCGGGCAGGATCCGGCCTCCGAAACGGCGTGCCGCGGAAAAACCGGGCCAGAAACGGCGTGCCGCTGAAAAACCGGGCCGGATCCGGCCTCCGAAATGGCTTGCCACGGAAAAACCGGGCCGGAAACGGCGTACCGCGGAAAAACCGGGCCGGAAACGGCTTGCCGTGGAAAAACCGGGCCGGATCCGGCCTCCGAAACGGCGTGCCGCGGAAAAAACCGGGCCGGAAACGGCGTGCCGCGGAAAAAACCGGGCCGGATCCGGCCTCCGAAACGGCGTGCCGTGGCAAAACCGGGCCGGAAACGGCGTGCCGCGGAAAAACCGGGCCGGAAACGGCGTACCGCGGAAAAACCGGGCCGGAAACGGCGTGCCGCGGAAAAACCGGGCCAGATCCGGCCTCCGAAACAGCGTGCCGCGGAAAAACCGGGCCGGAAACGGCGTGCCGCGGAAAAACCGGGCCGGATCCGGCCTCCGAAACGGCGTGCCACGGAAAAACCGGGCCGGATCCGGCCTCCGAAACGGCGTGCCGCGGAAAAACCGGGCCGGATCCGGCCTCCGAAACGGCGTGCCGCGGAAAAAACCGGGCCGGAAACGGCGTGCCGCGGAAAAAACCGGGCCGGATCCGGCCTCCGAAACGGCGTGCCGCGGAAAAACCGGGCCGGAAACGGCGTGCCGCGGAAAAACCGGGCCGGATCCGGCCTCCGAAACGGCGTGCCGCGGAAAAACCAAGCCGGAAACGGCGTACCGCGGAAAAACCGGGCCGGAAACGGCGTGCCGCGGAAAAACCGGGCCGGATCCGGCCTCCGAAACGGCGTGCCGCTGAAAAACCGGGCCATATCCGGCCTCCGAAACGGCGTGCCGCGGAAAAACCGGGCCGGATCTGGCCTCCGAAACGGCGTGCCGCGGAAAAACCGGGCCGGAAACGGCGTGCAGCGGAAAAAACCGGGCCGGATCCGGCCTCCGAAACGGCGTGCCGCGGAAAAAACCGGGCCGGAAATGGCGTGCCACGGAAAAACCGGGCCGGATCCGGCCTCCGAAACGGCGTGCCGCGGAAAAACCAAGCCGGAAACGGCGTACCGCAGAAAAACCGGGCCGGAAACGGCGTGCCGCGGAAAAACCGGGCCGGATCCGGCCTCCGAAACGGCGTGCCGCGGAAAAACCAGGCCGGATCCGGCCTCCGAAACGGCGTGCCGCGGAAAAACCGGGCCGGAAACGGCGTACCGCGGAAAAAACCGGGCCGGAAACGGCATGCCGCGGAAAAACCGGGCCGGATCCGGCCTCCGAAACGGCGTGCCGCGGAAAAACCGGGCCGGATCCGGCCTCCGAAATGGCGTGCCGCGGAAAAACCGGGCCGGAAACGGCTTGCCGCGGAAAAACCGGGCCGGATCCGGCCTCCGAAACGGCGTGCCGCGGAAAATCCGGGCCGGAAACGGCGTGCCGCGGAAAAACCGGGCAGGATCCGGCCTCCGAAACGGCGTGCCGCGGAAAAACCGGGCCGGATCCGGCCTCCGAAACGGCGTGCCGCGGAAAAACCGGGCCGGAAACGGTGTGCCGCGGAAAAACCGGGCCGGATCCGGCCTCCGAAACGGCGTGCCGCGGAAAGACCGGGCCGGAAACGGCGTGCCGCGGAAAAACCAGGCCGGAAACGGCGTGCCGCGGAAAAACCGGGCCGGATCCGGCCTCCGAAACGGCGTGCCGCGGAAAAACCGGGCCAGAAACGGTGTGCCGCGGAAAAACCGGGCCGGATCCGGCCTCCGAAACGGCGTGCCGCGGAAAAACCGGGCAGGATCCGGCCTCCGAAATGGCGTGCCGCGGAAAAACCGGGCCGGATCCGGCCTCCGAAACGGCGTGCCGCGGAAAAACCGGGCCGGATCCGGCCTTCGAAACGGCGTGCCGCGGAAAAACCGGGCCGTAAACGGCGTGCTGCGGAAAAACCGGGCCGGATCCGGCCTCCGAAACAGCATGCCGCGGAAAAACCGGGCCGGAAACGGCGTGCCGCGGAAAAACCGGGCCGGATCCGGCCTCCGAAACAGCATGCCGCGGAAAAACCAAGCCGGAAACGGCGTACCGCGGAAAAACCGGGCCGGAAACGGCGTGCCGCGGAAAAACCGGGCCGGATCCGGCCTCCAAAACGGCGTGCCGCTGAAAAACCGGGCCGGATCCGGCCTCCGAAACGGCGTGCCGCGGAAAAACCGGGCCGGATCCGGCCTCCGAAACGGCGTGCCGCGGAAAAAACCGGGCCGGAAACGGCGTGCAGCGGAAAAACCGGGCCGGATCCGGCCTCCGAAACGGCGTGCCGCGGAAAAAACCGGGCCGGAAACGGCGTGCCACGGAAAAACCGGGCCGGATCTGGCCTCCGAAACGGCGTGCCGCGGAAAAACCGGGCAGGATCCGGCCTCCGAAATGGCGTGCCGCGGAAAAACCGGGCCAGAAACGGCGTGCCGCTGAAAAACCGGGCAGGATCCGGCCTCCGAAACGGCGTGCCGCGGAAAAAACCGGGCCAGAAACGGCGTGCCGCTGAAAAACCGGGCCGGATCCGGCCTCCGAAATGGCTTGCCACGGAAAAACCAAGCCGGAAACGGCGTACCGCGGAAAAACCGGGCCGGAAACGGCTTGCCGTGGAAAAACCGGGCCGGATCCGGCCTCCGAAACGGCGTGCCGCGGAAAAACCGGGCCGGAAACGGCGTGCCGCGGAAAAACCGGGCCGGATCCGGCCTCCGAAACGGCGTGCCGTGGCAAAACCGGGCCGGAAACGGCGTGCCGCGGAAAAACCGGGCCGGAAACGGCGTACCGCGGAAAAACCGGGCCGGAAACGGCGTGCCGCGGAAAAACCGGGCCAGATCCGGCCTCCGAAACAGCGTGCCGCGGAAAAACCGGGCCGGAAACGGCGTGCCGCGGAAAAACCGGGCCGGATCCGGCCTCCGAAACGGCGTGCCACGGAAAAACCGGGCCGGATCCGGCCTCCGAAACGGCGTGCCGCGGAAAAACCGGGCCGGATCCGGCCTCCGAAACGGCGTGCCGCGGAAAAACCGGGCCGGAAACGGCGTGCCGCGGAAAAACCGGGCCGGATCCGGCCTCCGAAACGGCGTGCCGCGGAAAAAACCGGGCCGGAAACGGCGTGCCGCGGAAAAACCGGGCCGGATCCGGCCTCCGAAACGGCGTGCCGCGGAAAAACCAAGCCGGAAACGGCGTACCGCGGAAAAACCGGGCCGGAAACGGCGTGCCGCGGAAAAACCGGGCCGGATCCGGCCTCCGAAACGGCGTGCCGCTGAAAAACCGGGCCATATCCGGCCTCCGAAACGGCGTGCCGCGGAAAAACCGGGCCGGATCTGGCCTCCGAAACGGCGTGCCGCGGAAAAAACCGGGCCGGAAACGGCGTGCAGCGGAAAAAACCGGGCCGGATCCGGCCTCCGAAACGGCGTGCCGCGGAAAAACCGGGCCGGAAATGGCGTGCCACGGAAAAACCGGGCCGGATCCGGCCTCCGAAACGGCGTGCCGCGGAAAAACCAGGCCGGATCCGGCCTCCGAAACGGCGTGCCGCGGAAAAACCGGGCCGGAAACGGCGTGCCGCGGAAAAACCGGGCCGGATCCGGCCTCCGAAACGGCGTGCCGCGGAAAAACCGGGCCGGAAACGGCGTGCCGCGGAAAAACCGGGCCGGATCCGGCCTCCGAAACGGCGTGCCGCGGAAAAACCGGGCCGGATCCGGCCTCCGAAACGGCGTGCCGCGGAAAAACCGTGCCGGAAACGGCGTGCCACGGAAAAACCGGGCCGGATCCGGACTCCGAAACGGCGTGCCGCGGAAAAACCGGGCCGGATCCAGCCTCCGAAACGGCGTGCCGCGGAAAAACCGGGCCGGATCCGGCCTCCGAAATGGCGTGCCGCGGAAAAACCGGGCCGGAAACGGCTTGCCGCGGAAAAACCGGGCCGGATCCGGCCTCCGAAACGGCGTGCCGCGGAAAATCCGGGCCGGAAACGGCGTGCCGCGGAAAAACCGGGCAGGATCCGGACTCCGAAACGGCGTGCCGCGGAAAAACCGGGCCGGATCCGGCCTCCGAAACGGCGTGCCGCGGAAAAAACCGGGCCGGAAACGGTGTGCCGCGGAAAAACCGGGCCGGATCCGGCCTCCGAAACGGCGTGCCGCGGAAAGACCGGGCCGGAAACGGCGTGCCGCGGAAAAACCAGGCCGGAAACGGCGTGCCGCGGAAAAACCGGGCCGGATCCGGCCTCCGAAACGGCGTGCCGCGGAAAAACCGGGCCAGAAACGGTGTGCCGCGGAAAAACCGGGCCGGATCCGGCCTCCGAAACGGCGTGCCGCGGAAAAACCGGGCAGGATCCGGCCTCCGAAATGGCGTGCCGCGGAAAAACCGGGCCGGATCCGGCCTCCGAAACGGCGTGCCGCGGAAAAACCGGGCCGGATCCGGCCTTCGAAACGGCGTGCCGCGGAAAAACCGGGCCGTAAACGGCGTGCTGCGGAAAAACCGGGCCGGATCCGGCCTCCGAAACAGCATGCCGCGGAAAAACCGGGCCGGAAACGGCGTGCCGCGGAAAAACCGGGCCGGATCCGGCCTCCGAAACGGCGTGCCGCGGAAAAACCAAGCCGGAAACGGCGTACCGCGGAAAAACCGGGCCGGAAACGGCGTGCCGCGGAAAAACCGGGCCGGATCCGGCCTCCGAAACGGCGTGCCGCTGAAAAACCGGGCAGGATCCGGCCTCCGAAACGGCGTGCCGCGGAAAAACCGGGCCGGATCCGGCCTCCGAAACGGCGTGCCGCGGAAAAACCGGGCCGGAAACGGCGTGCAGCGGAAAAAACCGGGCCGGATCCGGCCTCCGAAACGGCGTGCCGCGGAAAAACCGGGCCGGAAACGGCGTGCCACGGAAAAACCGGGCCGGATCCGGCCTCCGAAACGGCGTGCCGCGGAAAAACCGGGCAGGATCCGGCCTCCGAAATGGCGTGCCGCGGAAAAACCGGGCCAGAAACGGCGTGCCGCTGAAAAACCGGGCAGGATCCGGCCTCCGAAACGGCGTGCCGCGGAAAAACCGGGCCAGAAACGGCGTGCCGCTGAAAAACCGGGCCGGATCCGGCCTCCGAAATGGCTTGCCACGGAAAAACCGGGCCGGAAACGGCGTACCGCGGAAAAACCGGGCCGGAAACGGCTTGCCGTGGAAAAACCGGGCCGGATCCGGCCTCCGAAACGGCGTGCCGCGGAAAAACCGGACCGGAAACGGCGTGCCGCGGAAAAACCGGGCCGGATCCGGCCTCCGAAACGGCGTGCCGTGGCAAAACCGGGCCGGAAACGGCGTGCCGCGGAAAAACCGGGCCGGAAACGGCGTACCGCGGAAAAACCGGGCCGGAAACGGCGTGCCGCGGAAAAACCGGGCCAGATCCGGCCTCCGAAACAGCGTGCCGCGGAAAAACCGGGCCGGAAACGGCGTGCCGCGGAAAAACCGGGCCGGATCCGGCCTCCGAAACGGCGTGCCACGGAAAAACCGGGCCGGATCCGGCCTCCGAAACGGCGTGCCGCGGAAAAACCGGGCCGGATCCGGCCTCCGAAACGGCGTGCCGCGGAAAAACCGGGCCGGAAACGGCGTGCCGCGGAAAAACCGGGCCGGATCCGGCCTCCGAAACGGCGTGCCGCGGAAAAACCGGGCCGGAAACGGCGTGCCGCGGAAAAACCGGGCCGGATCCGGCCTCCGAAACGGCGTGCCGCGGAAAAACCGGGCCAGAAACGGCGTGCCGCGGAAAAACCGGGCCGGATCCGGCCTCCGAAACGGCGTGCCGCGGAAAAACCGGGCAGGATCCGGCCTCCGAAATGGCGTGCCGCGGAAAAACCGGGCCGGATCCGGCCTCCGAAACGGCGTGCCGCGGAAAAAACCGGGCCGGATCTGGCCTCCGAAACGGCGTGCCGCGGAAAAACCGGGCCGGAAACGGCGTGCAGCGGAAAAAACCGGGCCGGATCCGGCCTCCGAAACGGCGTGCCGCGGAAAAACCGGGCCGGAAATGGCGTGCCACGGAAAAACCGGGCCGGATCCGGCCTCCGAAACGGCGTGCCGCGGAAAAACCGGGCCGGATCCGGCCTCCGAAACGGCGTGCCGCGGAAAAACCGGGCCGGAAACGGCGTGCCGTGGAAAAACCGGGCCGGATCCGGCCTCCGAAACGGCGTGCCGCGGAAAAACCGGGCCGGAAACGGCGTGCCGCGGAAAAACCGGGCCGGATCCGGCCTCCGAAACGGTGTGCCGCGGAAAAACCGGGCCGGATCCGGCCTCCGAAACGGCGTGCCGCGGAAAAACCGGGCCGGAAACGGTGTGCCGCGGAAAAACCGGGCCGGATCCGGCCTCCGAAACGGCGTGCCGCGGAAAAACCAGGCCGGAAACGGCGTACCGCGGAAAAACCGGGCCGGAAACGGCATGCCGCGGAAAAACCGGGCCGGATCCGGCCTCCGAAACGGCGTGCCGCGGAAAAACCGGGCCGGATCCGGCCTCCGAAACGGCGTGCCGCGGAAAAACCGGGCCGGAAACGGCGTGCCGCGGAAAAACCGGGCCGGATCCGGCCTCCGAAACGGCGTGCCGCGGAAAAACCGGGCCAGATCCGGCCTCCGAAACGGCGTGCCGCGGAAAAACCGGGCCGGAAACGGCGTGCCACGGAAAAACCGGGCCGGATCCGGCCTCCGAAACGGCGTGCCGCGGAAAATCCGGGCCGGAAACGGCGTGCCGCGGAAAAAACCGGGCCGGATCCGGCCTCCGAAACGGCGTGCCGCGGAAAAACCGGGCCGGATCCGGCCTCCGAAACGGCGTGCCGCGGAAAAACCGGGCCGGAAACGGCGTGCCGCGGAAAAACCGGGCCGGAAACGGCGTGCCGCGGAAAAACCGGGCAGGATCCGGCCTCCGAAACGGCGTGCCGCGGAAAAACCGGGCCGGATCCGGCCTCCGAAATGGCGTGCCGCGGAAAAACCGGGCCGCATCCGGCCTCCGAAACGGCGTGCCGCGGAAAAAACCGGGCCGGATCCGGCCTCCGAAACGGCGTGCCGCGGAAAAAACCGTGCCGGAAATGGCGTGCTGCGGAAAAACCGGGCCGGATCCGGCCTCCGAAACGGCGTGCCGCGGAAAAACCGGGCCGGAAACGGCGTGCCGCGGAAAAACCGGGCCGGATCCGGCCTCCGAAACGGCGTGCCGCGGAAAATCCGGACTGGAAACGGCGTGCCGCGGAAAAACCGGGCCGGAAACGGCCTCCGAAACGGCATGCCGCGGAAAAACCAGGCCGGAAACGGCGTGCCGCGGAAAAACCGGGCAGGATCCGGCCTCCGAAACGGCGTGCCGCGGAAAAACCGGGCAGGATCCGGCCTCCGAAACGGCTTGCCGCGGAAAAACCGGGCAGGATCCGGCCTCCGAAACGGCTTGCCGCGGAAAAACCGGGCAGGATCCGGCCTCCGAAACGGCGTGCCGCGGAAAAACCGGGCAGGATCCGGCCTCCGAAACGGCTTGCCGCGGAAAAACCGGGCAGGATCCGGCCTCCGAAATGGCGTGCCGCGGAAAAACCGGGCCGGATCCGGCCTCCGAAACGGCGTGCCGCGGAAAAACCGGGCCGGATCCGGCCTCCGAAACGGCGTGCCACGGAAAAACCGTGCCGGAAATGGCGTGCTGCGGAAAAACCGGGCCGGATCCGGCCTCCGAAACGGCGTGCTGCGGAAAAACCGGGCCGGAAACGGCGTGCTGCGGAAAAACCGGGCCGGATCCGGCCTCCGACACGGCGTGCCGCGGAAAAACCAAGCCGGAAACGGCGTACCGCGGAAAAACCGGGCCGGAAACGGCGTGCCGCGGAAAAACCGGGCCGGATCCGGCCTCCGAAACGGCGTGCCGCGGAAAAACCGGGCCGGAAACGGCGTGCCGCGGAAAAACCGGGCCGGATCCGGCCTCCGAAACGGCGTGCCGCGGAAAAACCGGGCCGGAAACGGCGTGCCACGGAAAAGCCGGGCCGGATCCGGCCTCCGAAACGGCGTGCCGGGGAAAAACCGGGCCGGATCCGGCCTCCGAAACGGCGTGCCGCGGAAAAACCGGGCCAGAAACGGCGTGCCGCTGAAAAACCGGGCCGGATCCGGCCTCCGAAATGGCGTGCCGCGGAAAAACCGGGCTGGAAACGGCGTACCGCGGAAAAACCGGGCCGGAAACGGCTAGCCGTGGAAAAACCGGGCCGGATCCGTCCTATGAAAGGGCGTGCCGTGGAAAAACCGGGCAGGAAACGGCGTGCCGCGGAAAAACCGGGCCGGATCCGGCCTCCGAAACGGCGTGCCGCGGAAAAACCGGGCCGGAAACGGCGTGCCGCGGAAAAACCGGGCCGGATCCGGCCTCCGAAACGGCGTGCCGCGGAAAAACCGGGCCGGATCCGGCCTCCGAAACGGCGTGCCGCGGAAAAACCGGGCCGGATCCGGCCTCCGAAATGGCGTGCCGCGGAAAAACCGGGCCGGAAACGGCTTGCCGCGGAAAAAACCGGGCCGGATCCGGCCTCCGAAACGGCGTGCCGCGGAAAATCCGGGCCGGAAACGGCGTGCCGCGGAAAAACCGGGCAGGATCCGGCCTCCGAAACGGCGTGCCGCGGAAAAACCGGGCCGGATCCGGCCTCCGAAACGGCGTGCCGCGGAAAAACCGGGCCGGAAACGGTGTGCCGCGGAAAAACCGGGCCGGATCCGGCCTCCGAAACGGCGTGCCGCGGAAAGACCGGGCCGGAAACGGCGTGCCGCGGAAAAACCAGGCCGGAAACGGCGTGCCGCGGAAAAACCGGGCCGGATCCGGCCTCCGAAACGGCGTGCCGCGGAAAAACCGGGCCAGAAACGGTGTGCCGCGGAAAAACCGGGCCGGATCCGGCCTCCGAAACGGCGTGCCGCGGAAAAACCGGGCAGGATCCGGCCTCCGAAATGGCGTGCCGCGGAAAAACCGGGCCGGATCCGGCCTCCGAAACGGCGTGCCGCGGAAAAACCGGGCCGGATCCGGCCTTCGAAATGGCGTGCCGCGGAAAAACCGGGCCGCATCCGGCCTCCGAAACGGCGTGCCGCGGAAAAACCGGGCCGGATCCGGCCTCCGAAACGGCGTGCCGCGGAAAAACCGGGCCGGAAACGGCGTGCCGCGGAAAAACCGGGCCGGAAACGGCGTGCCGCGGAAAAACCGGGCCGGATCCGGCCTCCGAAACGGCGTGCCGCGGAAAAACCGGGCCGGATCCGGCCTCCGAAATGGCGTGCCGCGGAAAAAACCGGGCCGCATCCGGCCTCCGAAACGGCGTGCCGCGGAAAAACCGGGCCGGATCCGGCCTCCGAAACGGCGTGCCGCGGAAAAACCGTGCCGGAAATGGCGTGCTGCGGAAAAAACCGGGCCGGATCCGGCCTCCGAAACGGCGTGCCGCGGAAAAACCGGGCCGGAAACGGCGTGCCGCGGAAAAACCGGGCCGGATCCGGCCTCCGAAACGGCGTGCCGCGGAAAATCCGGACTGGAAACGGCGTGCCGCGGAAAAACCGGGCCGGAAACGGCCTCCGAAACGGCATGCCGCGGAAAAACCAGGCCGGAAACGGCGTGCCGCGGAAAAACCGGGCAGGATCCGGCCTCCGAAACGGCGTGCCGCGGAAAAACCGGGCAGGATCCGGCCTCCGAAACGGCTTGCCGCGGAAAAACCGGGCAGGATCCGGCCTCCGAAACGGCTTGCCGCGGAAAAACCGGGCAGGATCCGGCCTCCGAAACGGCGTGCCGCGGAAAAACCGGGCAGGATCCGGCCTCCGAAACGGCTTGCCGCGGAAAAACCGGGCAGGATCCGGCCTCCGAAATGGCGTGCCGCGGAAAAACCGGGCCGGATCCGGCCTCCGAAACGGCGTGCCGCGGAAAAACCGGGCCGGATCCGGCCTCCGAAACGGCGTGCCACGGAAAAACCGTGCCGGAAATGGCGTGCTGCGGAAAAACCGGGCCGGATCCGGCCTCCGAAACGGCGTGCTGCGGAAAAACCGGGCCGGAAACGGCGTGCTGCGGAAAAACCGGGCCGGATCCGGCCTCCGAAACGGCGTGCCGCGGAAAAACCAAGCCGGAAACGGCGTACCGCGGAAAAACCGGGCCGGAAACGGCGTGCCGCGGAAAAACCGGGCCGGATCCGGCCTCCGAAACGGCGTGCCGCGGAAAAACCGGGCCGGAAACGGCGTGCCGTGGAAAAACCGGGCCGGATCCGGCCTCCGAAACGGCGTGCCGCGGAAAAACCGGGCCGGAAACGGCGTGCCACGGAAAAGCCGGGCCGGATCCGGCCTCCGAAACGGCGTGCCGGGGAAAAACCGGGCCGGATCCGGCCTCCGAAACGGCGTGCCGCGGAAAAACCGGGCCAGAAACGGCGTGCCGCTGAAAAACCGGGCCGGATCCGGCCTCCGAAATGGCGTGCCGCGGAAAAACCGGGCTGGAAACGGCGTACCGCGGAAAAACCGGGCCGGAAACGGCTAGCCGTGGAAAAACCGGGCCGGATCCGTCCTCCGAAAGGGCGTGCCGTGGAAAAACCGGGCAGGAAACGGCGTGCCGCGGAAAAACCGGGCCGGATCCGGCCTCCGAAACGGCGTGCCGCGGAAAAACCGGGCCAGAAACGGCGTGCCGCGGAAAAAACCGGGCCGGATCCGGCCTCCGAAACGGCGTGCCGCGGAAAAACCGGGCCGGATCCGGCCTCCGAAACGGCGTGCCGCGGAAAAACCGGGCCGGATCCGGCCTCCGAAATGGCGTGCCGCGGAAAAAACCGGGCCGGAAACGGCTTGCCGCGGAAAAACCGGGCCGGATCCGGCCTCCGAAACGGCGTGCCGTGGAAAATCCGGGCCGGAAACGGCGTGCCGCGGAAAAACCGGGCAGGATCCGGCCTCCGAAACGGCGTGCCGCGGAAAAACCGGGCCGGATCCGGCCTCCGAAACGGCGTGCCGCGGAAAAAACCGGGCCGGAAACGGTGTGCCGCGGAAAAACCGGGCCGGATCCGGCCTCCGAAACGGCGTGCCGCGGAAAAACCGGGCCGGAAACGGCGTGCCGCGGAAAAACCAGGCCGGAAACGGCGTGCCGCGGAAAAACCGGGCCGGATCCGGCCTCCGAAACGGCGTGCCGCGGAAAAACCGGGCCAGAAACGGTGTGCCGCGGAAAAACCGGGCCGGATCCGGCCTCCGAAACGGCGTGCCGCGGAAAAACCGGGCAGGATCCGGCCTCCGAAATGGCGTGCCGCGGAAAAACCGGGCCGGATCCGGCCTCCGAAACGGCGTGCCGCGGAAAAACCGGGCCGGATCCGGCCTTCGAAACGGCGTGCCGCGGAAAAACCGGGCCGCATCCGGCCTCCGAAACGGCGTGCCGCGGAAAAACCGGGCCGGATCCGGCCTCCGAAACGGCGTGCCGCGGAAAAACCGGGCCGGAAACGGCGTGCCGCGGAAAAACCGGGCCGGAAACGGCGTGCCGCGGAAAAACCGGGCCGGATCCGGCCTCCGAAACGGCGTGCCGCGGAAAAACCGGGCCGGATCCGGCCTCCGAAATGGCGTGCTGCGGAAAAACCGGGCCGCATCCGGCCTCCGAAACGGCGTGCCGCGGAAAAACCGGGCCGGATCCGGCCTCCGAAACGGCGTGCCGCGGAAAAACCGTGCCGGAAATGGCGTGCTGCGGAAAAACCGGGCCGGATCCGGCCTCCGAAACGGCGTGCCGCGGAAAAACCGGGCCGGAAACGGCGTGCCGCGGAAAAACCGGGCCGGATCCGGCCTCCGAAACGGCGTGCCGCGGAAAATCCGGACTGGAAACGGCGTGCCGCGGAAAAACCGGGCCGGAAACGGCCTCCGAAACGGCATGCCGCGGAAAAACCAGGCCGGAAACGGCGTGCCGCGGAAAAACCGGGCAGGATCCGGCCTCCGAAACGGCGTGCCGCGGAAAAACCGGGCAGGATCCGGCCTCCGAAACGGCTTGCCGCGGAAAAACCGGGCAGGATCCGGCCTCCGAAACGGCTTGCCGCGGAAAAACCGGGCAGGATCCGGCCTCCGAAACGGCGTGCCGCGGAAAAACCGGGCAGGATCCGGCCTCCGAAACGGCTTGCCGCGGAAAAAACCGGGCAGGATCCGGCCTCCGAAATGGCGTGCCGCGGAAAAACCGGGCCGGATCCGGCCTCCGAAACGGCGTGCCGCGGAAAAACCGGGCCGGATCCGGCCTCCGAAACGGCGTGCCACGGAAAAACCGTGCCGGAAATGGCGTGCTGCGGAAAAACCGGGCCGGATCCGGCCTCCGAAACGGCGTGCTGCGGAAAAACCGGGCCGGAAACGGCGTGCTGCGGAAAAACCGGGCCGGATCCGGCCTCCGAAACGGCGTGCCGCGGAAAAAACCAAGCCGGAAACGGCGTACCGCGGAAAAACCGGGCCGGAAACGGCGTGCCGCGGAAAAACCGGGCCGGATCCGGCCTCCGAAACGGCGTGCCGCGGAAAAACCGGGCCGGAAACGGCGTGCCGTGGAAAAACCGGGCCGGATCCGGCCTCCGAAACGGCGTGCCGCGGAAAAACCGGGCCGGAAACGGCGTGCCACGGAAAAGCCGGGCCGGATCCGGCCTCCGAAACGGCGTGCCGGGGAAAAACCGGGCCGGATCCGGCCTCCGAAACGGCGTGCCGCGGAAAAACCGGGCCAGAAACGGCGTGCCGCTGAAAAACCGGGCCGGATCCGGCCTCCGAAATGGCGTGCCGCGGAAAAACCGGGCTGGAAACGGCGTACCGCGGAAAAACCGGGCCGGAAACGGCTAGCCGTGGAAAAACCGGGCCGGATCCGTCCTCCGAAAGGGCGTGCCGTGGAAAAACCGGGCAGGAAACGGCGTACCGCGGAAAAACCGGGCCGGATCCAGCCTCCGAAACGGCGTGCCGCGGAAAAACCGGGCCGGAAACGGCGTGCCGCGGAAAAACCGGGCCGGATCCGGCCTCCGAAACGGCGTGCCGCGGAAAAACCGGGCCGGATCCGGCCTCCGAAACGGCGTGCCGCGGAAAAACCGGGCCGGATCCGGCCTCCGAAATGGCGTGCCGCGGAAAAACCGGGCCGGAAACGGCTTGCCGCGGAAAAACCGGGCCGGATCCGGCCTCCGAAACGGCGTGCCGCGGAAAATCCGGGCCGGAAACGGCGTGCCGCGGAAAAACCGGGCAGGATCCGGCCTCCGAAACGGCGTGCCGCGGAAAAACCGGGCCGGATCCGGCCTCCGAAACGGCGTGCCGCGGAAAAACCAGGCCGGAAACGGTGTGCCGCGGAAAAACCGGGCCGGATCCGGCCTCCGAAACGGCGTGCCGCGGAAAGACCGGGCCGGAAACGGCGTGCCGCGGAAAAACCGGGCCGGATCCGGCCTCCGAAACAGCATGCCGCGGAAAAACCGGGCCGGAAACGGCGTGCCGCGGAAAAACCGGGCCGGATCCGGCCTCCGAAACGGCGTGCCGCGGAAAAACCAAGCCGGAAACGGCGTACCGCGGAAAAACCGGGCCGGAAACGGCGTGCCGCGGAAAAACCGGGCCGGATCCGGCCTCCGAAACGGCGTGCCGCGGAAAAACCAAGCCGGATCCGGCCTCCGAAACGGCGTGCCGCGGAAAAAACCGGGCCGGATCCGGCCTCCGAAACGGCGTGCCGCGGAAAAACCGGGCCGGAAACGGCGTGCAGCGGAAAAACCGGGCCGGATCCGGCCTCCGAAACGGCGTGCTGCGGAAAAACCAAGCCGGAAACGGCGTACCGCGGAAAAACCGGGCCGGAAACGGCGTGCCGCGGAAAAACCGGGCCGGATCCGGCCTCCGAAACGGCGTGCCGCTGAAAAACCGGGCCGGATCCGGCCTCCGAAACGGCGTGCCGCGGAAAAACCGGGCCGGATCCGGCCTCCGAAACGGCGTGCCGCGGAAAAACCGGGCCGGAAACGGCGTGCAGCGGAAAAACCGGGCCGGATCCGGCCTCCGAAACGGCGTGCCGCGGAAAAACCGGGCCGGAAACGGCGTGCCACGGAAAAACCGGGCCGGATCCGGCCTCCGAAACGGCGTGCCGCGGAAAAACCGGGCAGGATCCGGCCTCCGAAATGGCGTGCCGCGGAAAAACCGGGCCAGAAACGGCGTGCCGCTGAAAAACCGGGCAGGATCCGGCCTCCGAAACGGCGTGCCGCGGAAAAACCGGGCCAGAAACGGCGTGCCGCTGAAAAACCGGGCCGGATCCGGCCTCCGAAATGGCTTGCCACGGAAAAACCGGGCCGGAAACGGCTTGCCGTGGAAAAACCGGGCCGGAAACGGCTTGCCGTGGAAAAACCGGGCCGGATCCGGCCTCCGAAACGGCGTGCCGCGGAAAAACCGGGCCGGAAACGGCGTGCCGCGGAAAAACCGGGCCGGATCCGGCCTCCGAAACGGCGTGCCGTGGCAAAACCGGGCCGGAAACGGCGTGCCGCGGAAAAAACCGGGCCGGAAACGGCGTACCGCGGAAAAACCGGGCCGGAAACGGCGTGCCGCGGAAAAACCGGGCCAGATCCGGCCTCCGAAACAGCGTGCCGCGGAAAAAACCGGGCCGGAAACGGCGTGCCGCGGAAAAACCGGGCCGGATCCGGCCTCCGAAACGGCGTGCCGCGGAAAAACCGGGCCGGATCCGGCCTCCGAAACGGCGTGCCGCGGAAAAACCGGGCCGGATCCGGCCTCCGAAACGGCGTGCCGCGGAAAAAACCGGGCCGGAAACGGCGTGCCGCGGAAAAACCGGGCCGGATCCGGCCTCCGAAACGGCGTGCCGCGGAAAAAACCGGGCCAGATCCGGCCTCCGAAATGGCGTGCCGCAGAAAAACCGGGCCGGAAACGGCGTGCCGCGGAAAAACCGGGCCGGATCCGGCCTCCGAAACGGCGTGCCGCGGAAAAACCGGGCCGGAAACGGCGTGCCGCGGAAAAACCGGGCCGGATCCGGCCTCCGAAACGGCGTGCCGCGGAAAAACCGGGCCAGAAACGGCGTGCCGCGGAAAAACCGGGCCGGATCCGGCCTCCGAAACGGCGTGCCACGGAAAAACCGTGCCGGAAATGGCGTGCTGCGGAAAAACCGGGCCGGATCCGGCCTCCGAAACGGCGTGCCGCGGAAAAACCGGGCCGGATCCGGCCTCCGAAACGGCGTGCCGCGGAAAAACCGGGCCGGAAACGGCGTGCCGCGGAAAAACCGGGCCGGATCCGGCCTCCGAAACGGCGTGCCGCGGAAAAACCGGGCCAGATCCGGCCTCCGAAATGGCGTGCCGCAGAAAAAACCGGGCCGGAAACGGCGTGCCGCGGAAAAACCGGGCCGGATCCGGCCTCCGAAACGGCGTGCCGCGGAAAAACCGGGCCGGAAACGGCGTGCCGCGGAAAAACCGGGCCGGATCCGGCCTCCGAAACGGCGTGCCGCGGAAAAACCCGGGCCAGAAAACGGCGTGCCGCGGAAAAACCGGGCCGGATCCGGCCTCCGAAACGGCGTGCCGCGGAAAAACCGGGCAGGATCCGGCCTCCGAAATGGCGTGCCGCGGAAAAACCGGGCCGGATCCGGCCTCCGAAACGGCGTGCCGCGGAAAAACCGGGCCGGATCCGGCCTCCGAAACGGCGTGCCCGCGGAAAAAACCGGGCCGGAAACGGCATGCTGCGGAAAAACCGGGCCGGATCCGGCCTCCGAAACGGCGTGCCGCGGAACAACCGGGCCGGAAACGGCGTGCCGCGGAAAAAACCGGGCCGGATCCGGCCTCCGAAAACGGCGTGCCGCGGAAAAACCAAGCCGGAAACGGCGTACCGCGGAAAAACCGGGCCGGAAACGGCGTGCCGCGGAAAAACCGGGCCGGATCCGGCCTCCGAAACGGCGTGCCGCTGAAAAACAGGGCCATATCCGGCCTCCGAAACGGCGTGCCGCGGAAAAACCGGGCCGGATCTGGCCTCCGAAACGGCGTGCCGCGGAAAAACCGGGCCGGAAACGGCGTGCAGCGGAAAAAACCGGGCCGGATCCGGCCTCCGAAACGGCGTGCCGCGGAAAAAACCGGGCCGGAAATGGCGTGCCACGGAAAAACCGGGCCGGATCCGGCCTCCGAAACGGCGTGCCGCGGAAAAACCGGGCCGGATCCGGCCTCCGAAACGGCGTGCCGCGGAAAAACCGGGCCGGAAACGGCGTGCCGCGGAAAAACCGGGCCGGATCCGGCCTCCGAAACGGCGTGCCGCGGAAAAACCGGGCCGGAAACGGCGTGCCGCGGAAAAACCGGGCCGGATCCGGCCTCCGAAACGGCGTGCCGCGGAAAAACCGGGCCGGATCCGGCCTCCGAAACGGCGTGCCGCGGAAAAACCGGGCCGGAAACGGCGTGCCGCGGAAAAACCGGGCCGGATCCGGCCTCCGAAACGGCGTGCCGCGGAAAAACCAGGCCGGAAACGGCGTACCGCGGAAAAACCGGGCCGGAAACGGCATGCCGCGGAAAAACCGGGCCGGATCCGGCCTCCGAAACGGCGTGCCGCGGAAAAACCGGGCCGGATCCGGCCTCCGAAACGGCGTGCCGCGGAAAAACCGGGCCGGAAACGGCGTGCCGCGGAAAAACCGGGCCGGATCCGGCCTCCGAAACGGCGTGCCGCGGAAAAACCGGGCCAGATCCGGCCTCCGAAACGGCGTGCCGCGGAAAAAACCGGGCCGGAAACGGCGTGCCACGGAAAAACCGGGCCGGATCCGGCCTCCGAAACGGCGTGCCGCGGAAAATCCGGGCCGGAAACGGCGTGCCGCGGAAAAACCGGGCCGGATCCGGCCTCCGAAACGGCGTGCCGCGGAAAAAACCGGGCCGGATCCGGCCTCCGAAACGGCGTGCCGCGGAAAAACCGGGCCGGAAACGGCGTGCCGCGGAAAAACCGGGCCGGAAACGGCGTGCCGCGGAAAAACCGGGCAGGATCCGGCCTCCGAAACGGCGTGCCGCGGAAAAACCGGGCCGGATCCGGCCTCCGAAATGGCGTGCCGCGGAAAAACCGGGCCGGATCCGGCCTCCGAAACGGCGTGCCGCGGAAAAACCGGGCCGGATCCGGCCTCCGAAACGGCGTGCCGCGGAAAAACCGTGCCGGAAATGGCGTGCTGCGGAAAAACCGGGCCGGATCCGGCCTCCGAAACGGCGTGCCGCGGAAAAAACCGGGCCGGAAACGGCGTGCCGCGGAAAAACCGGGCCGGATCCGGCCTCCGAAACGGCGTGCCGCGGAAAATCCGGACTGGAAACGGCGTGCCGCGGAAAAACCGGGCCGGAAACGGCCTCCGAAACGGCATGCCGCGGAAAAACCAGGCCGGAAACGGCGTGCCGCGGAAAAACCGGGCAGGATCCGGCCTCCGAAACGGCGTGCCGCGGAAAAACCGGGCAGGATCCGGCCTCCGAAACGGCTTGCCGCGGAAAAACCGGGCAGGATCCGGCCTCCGAAACGGCTTGCCGCGGAAAAACCGGGCAGGATCCGGCCTCCGAAACGGCGTGCCGCGGAAAAACCGGGCAGGATCCGGCCTCCGAAACGGCTTGCCGCGGAAAAACCGGGCAGGATCCGGCCTCCGAAATGGCGTGCCGCGGAAAAACCGGGCCGGATCCGGCCTCCGAAACGGCGTGCCGCGGAAAAACCGGGCCGGATCCGGCCTCCGAAACGGCGTGCCACGGAAAAAACCGTGCCGGAAATGGCGTGCTGCGGAAAAACCGGGCCGGATCCGGCCTCCGAAACGGCGTGCTGCGGAAAAACCGGGCCGGAAACGGCGTGCTGCGGAAAAACCGGGCCGGATCCGGCCTCCGAAACGGCGTGCCGCGGAAAAACCAAGCCGGAAACGGCGTACCGCGGAAAAAACCGGGCCGGAAACGGCGTGCCGCGGAAAAACCGGGCCGGATCCGGCCTCCGAAACGGCGTGCCGCGGAAAAACCGGGCCGGAAACGGCGTGCCGTGGAAAAACCGGGCCGGATCCGGCCTCCGAAACGGCGTGCCGCGGAAAAACCGGGCCGGAAACGGCGTGCCACGGAAAAGCCGGGCCGGATCCGGCCTCCGAAACGGCGTGCCGGGGAAAAACCGGGCAGGATCCGGCCTCCGAAACGGCGTGCCGCGGAAAAACCGGGCCAGAAACGGCGTGCCGCTGAAAAACCGGGCCGGATCCGGCCTCCGAAATGGCGTGCCGCGGAAAAAACCGGGCTGGAAACGGCGTACCGCGGAAAAAACCGGGCCGGAAACGGCTAGCCGTGGAAAAACCGGGCCGGATCCGTCCTCCGAAAGGGCGTGCCGTGGAAAAACCGGGCAGGAAACGGCGTGCCGCGGAAAAACCGGGCCGGATCCGGCCTCCGAAACGGCGTGCCGCGGAAAAAACCGGGCCGGAAACGGCGTGCCGCGGAAAAACCGGGCCGGATCCGGCCTCCGAAACGGCGTGCCGCGGAAAATCCGGGCCGGAAACGGCGTGCCGCGGAAAAACCGGGCCGGATCCGGCCTCCGAAACGGCGTGCCGCGGAAAAACCGGGCAGGATCCGGCCTCCGAAACGGCGTGCCACGGAAAAAACCGGGCCGGAAACGGCGTGCCGCGGAAAAAACCGGGCCGGATCCGGCCTCCGAAACGGCATGCCGCGGAAAAACCAGGCCGGAAACGGCGTACCGCGGAAAAACCGGGCCGGAAACGGCATGCCGCTGAAAAACCGGGCCATATCCGGCCTCCGAAACGGCGTGCCGCGGAAAAACCGGGCCGGAAACGGCGTGCCGCGGAAAAACCGGGCCGGATCCGGCCTCCGAAACGGCGTGCCGGGGAAAAACCGGGCCGGATCCGGCCTCCGAAACGGCGTGCCGCGGAAAAACTGGGCCGGATCCGGACTCCGAAACGGCGTGCCGCGGAAAAACCGGGCCGGTAAACGGCGTGCCACGGAAAAACCGGGCCGTATCCGGCCTCCGAAACGGCGTGCCGCGGAAAAACCGGGCTGGATCCGGCCTCCGAAACGGCGTGCCGCGGAAAAAACCGGGCCGGAAACGGCGTGCCGCGGAAAAACCGGGCCGGATCCGGCCTCCGAAACGGCGTGCTGCGGAAAATCCGGGCCGGAAACGGCGTGCCGCGGAAAAACCGGGCCGGATCCGGCCTCCGAAACGGCGTGCCGCGGAAAAACCGGGCAGGATCCGGCCTCCGAAACGGCGTGCCGCGGAAAAAACCGGGCAGGATCCGGCCTCCGAAATGGCGTGCCGCGGAAAAACCGGGCCGGATCCGGCCTCCGAAACGGCGTGCCGGGGAAAAACCGGGCAGGATCCGGCCTCCGAAATGGCGTGCCGCAGAAAAACCCGGGCCGGAAACGGCGTGCCGCGGAAAAAACCGGGCCGGATCCGGCCTCCGAAACGGCGTGCCGCGGAAAAACCGGGCCGGAAACGGCGTGCCGCGGAAAAACCGGGCCGGATCCGGCCTCCGAAACGGCGTGCCGCGGAAAAAACCGGGCCAGAAACGGCGTGCCGCGGAAAAAACCGGGCCGGATCCGGCCTCCGAAACGGCGTGCCACGGAAAAACCGTGCCGGAAATGGCGTGCTGCGGAAAAACCGGGCCGGATCCGGCCTCCGAAACGGCGTGCCGCGGAAAAACCGGGCCGGATCCGGCCTCCGAAACGGCGTGCCGCGGAAAAACCGGGCCGGAAACGGCGTGCCGCGGAAAAAACCGGGCCGGATCCGGCCTCCGAAACGGCGTGCCGCGGAAAAACCGGGCCAGATCCGGCCTCCGAAATGGCGTGCCGCAGAAAAAACCGGGCCGGAAACGGCGTGCCGCGGAAAAACCGGGCCGGATCCGGCCTCCGAAACGGCGTGCCGCGGAAAAAACCGGGCCGGAAACGGCGTGCCGCGGAAAAACCGGGCCGGATCCGGCCTCCGAAACGGCGTGCCGCGGAAAAACCGGGCCAGAAACGGCGTGCCGCGGAAAAACCGGGCCGGATCCGGCCTCCGAAACGGCGTGCCGCGGAAAAACCGGGCAGGATCCGGCCTCCGAAATGGCGTGCCGCGGAAAAACCGGGCCGGATCCGGCCTCCGAAACGGCGTGCCGCGGAAAAACCGGGCCGGATCCGGCCTCCGAAACGGCGTGCCGCGGAAAAACCGGGCCGGAAACGGCATGCTGCGGAAAAACCGGGCCGGATCCGGCCTCCGAAACGGCGTGCCGCGGAACAACCGGGCCGGAAACGGCGTGCCGCGGAAAAAACCGGGCCGGATCCGGCCTCCGAAACGGCGTGCCGCGGAAAAACCAAGCCGGAAACGGCGTACCGCGGAAAAACCGGGCCGGAAACGGCGTGCCGCGGAAAAACCGGGCCGGATCCGGCCTCCGAAACGGCGTGCCGCTGAAAAACCGGGCCATATCCGGCCTCCGAAACGGCGTGCCGCGGAAAAACCGGGCCGGATCTGGCCTCCGAAACGGCGTGCCGCGGAAAAAACCGGGCCGGAAACGGCGTGCAGCGGAAA
>NW_027441338.1:0-38634 GCF_949628215.1 Phalacrocorax aristotelis | reverse complement strand
GCAAAACCGGGCCGGATCCGGCCTCCGAAATGGCGTGCCGCGGCAAAACCGGGCCGGATCCGGCCTCCGAAACGGCGTGCCGCGGCAAAACCGGGCCGGATCCGGCCTGCGAAATGGCGTGCCGCGGCAAAACCGGGCCGGATCCGGCCTGCGAAATGGCGTGCCGCGGCAAAACCGGGCCGGATCCGGCCTGCGAAATGGCGTGCCGCGGCAAAACCGGGCCGGATCCGGCCTGCGAAACGGCGTGCCGCGGCAAAACCGGGCCGGATCCGGCCTGCGAAATGGCGTGCCGCGGCAAAACCGGGCCGGATCCGGCCTCCGAAACGGCGTGCCGCGGAAAAACCGGGCCGGAAACGGCGTGCCGCGTAAAAACCGGGCCGGATCCGGCCTCCGAAACGGCGTGCCGCGGAAAAACCGGGCCGGATCCGGCCTCTGAAACGGCGTGCCGCGGAAAAACCGGGCCGGAAACGGCGTGCCGCGGAAAAACCGGGCCGGATCCGGCCTCCGAAACGGCGTGCCGCGGAAAAACCGGGCCGGATCCGGCCTCCGAAACGGCGTGCCGCGGAAAAACCGGGCCGGAAACGGCGTGCCGCGGAAAAACCGGGCCGGATCCGGCCTCCGAAACGGCGTGCCGCGGAAAAACCGGGCCGGATCCGGCCTCCGAAACGGCGTGCCGCGGAAAAAACCGGGCCGGAAACGGCGTGCCGCGGAAAAACCGGGCCGGATCCGGCCTGCGAAATGGCGTGCCGCGGCAAAACCGGGCCGGATCCGGCCTGCGAAATGGCGTGCCGCGGCAAAACCGGGCCGGATCCGGCCTGCGAAATGGCGTGCCGCGGCAAAACCGGGCCGGATCCGGCCTGCGAAACGGCGTGCCGCGGCAAAACCGGGCCGGATCCGGCCTCCGAAATGGCGTGCCGCGGCAAAACCGGGCCGGATCCGGCCTCCGAAAGGGCGTGCCGCGGAAAAACCGGGCCGGAAACGGCGTGCCGCGTAAAAACCGGGCCGGATCCGGCCTCCGAAACGGCGTGCCGCGGAAAAAACCGGGCCGGATCCGGCCTCTGAAACGGCGTGCCGCGGAAAAAAACCGGGCCGGAAACGGCGTGCCGCGGAAAAAACCGGGCCGGATCCGGCCTCCGAAACGGCGTGCCGCGGAAAAACCGGGCCGGATCCGGCCTCCGAAACGGCGTGCCGCGGAAAAACCGGGCCGGAAACGGCGTGCCGCGGAAAAACCGGGCCGGATCCGGCCTCCGAAACGGCGTGCCGCGGAAAAACCGGGCCGGATCCGGCCTCCGAAACGGCGTGCTGCGGAAAAAACCGGGCCGGAAACGGCGTGCCGCGGAAAAACCGGGCCGGATCCGGCCTCCGAAACGGCGTGCCGCGGAAAAACCGGGCCGGATCCGGCCTCCGAAACGGCGTGCCGCGGAAAAACCGGGCCGGAAACGGCGTGCCGCGGAAAAACCGGGCCGGAAACGGCGTGCCGCGGAAAAACCGGGCCGGATCCGGCCTCCGAAACGGCGTGCTGCGGAAAAACCGGGCCAGAAACGGCGTACCGCGGAAAAACCGGGCCGCATCCGGCCTCCGAAAGGGCGTGCCGCGGCAAAACCGGGCCGGATCCGGCCTCCGAAACGGCGTGCCGCGGCAAAACCGGGCCGGATCCGGCCTGCGAAATGGCGTGCCGCGGCAAAACCGGGCCGGATCCGGCCTGCGAAATGGCGTGCCGCGGCAAAACCGGGCCGGATCCGGCCTGCGAAATGGCGTGCCGCGGAAAAAACCGGGCCGGATCCGGCCTCCGAAATGGCGTGCCGCGGCAAAACCGGGCCGGATCCGGCCTGCGAAATGGCGTGCCGCGGCAAAACCGGGCCGGATCCGGCCTCCGAAATGGCGTGCGGTGGCAAAACCGGGCCGGATCCGGCCTCCGAAATGGCGTGCCGCGGCAAAACCGGGCCAGATCCGGCCTCCGAAACGGCGTGCCGCGGAAAAAACGGGCCGGATCCGGCCTCCGAAAGGGCGTGTGGCGGCAAAACCGGGCCGGATCCGGCCTGCGAAACGGCGTGCCGCGGCAAAACCGGGCCGGATCCGGCCTCCGAAACGGCGTGCCCGCGGCAAAACCGGGCCGGATCCGGCCTCCGAAACGGCGTGCCGCGGCAAAACCGGGCCGGATCCGGCCTGCGAAACGGCGTGCCGCGGCAAAACCGGGCCGGATCCGGCCTGCGAAATGGCGTGCGGCGGCAAAACCGGGCCGGATCCGGCCTGCGAAATGGCGTGCCGCGGCAAAACCGGGCCGGATCCGGCCTGCGAAATGGCGTGCCGCGGCAAAACCGGGCCGGATCCGGCCTCCGAAATGGCGTGCCGCGGCAAAACCGGGCCGGATCCGGCCTCCGAAACGGCGTGCCGCGGCAAAACCGGGCCGGATCCGGCCTGCGAAATGGCGTGCCGCGGAAAAAACCGGGCCGGATCCGGCCTGCGAAATGGCGTGCCGCGGCAAAACCGGGCCGGATCCGGCCTGCGAAATGGCGTGCCGCGGCAAAACCGGGCCGGATCCGGCCTGCGAAACGGCGTGCCGCGGCAAAACCGGGCCCGGATCCGGCCCTCCGAAATGGCGTGCCGCGGCAAAACCGGGCCGGATCCGGCCTCCGAAACGGCGTGCCGCGGAAAAACCGGGCCGGAAACGGCGTGCCGCGGAAAAACCGGGCCGGATCCGGCCTCCGAAACGGCGTGCCGCGGAAAAAACCGGGCCGGATCCGGCCTCTGAAACGGCGTGCCGCGGAAAAACCGGGCCGGAAACGGCGTGCCGCGGAAAAACCGGGGCCGGATCCGGCCTCCGAAACGGGCGTGCCGCGGAAAAACCGGGCCGGATCCGGCCTCCGAAACGGCGTGCCGCGGAAAAACCGGGCCGGAAACGGCGTGCCGCGGAAAAACCGGGCCGGATCCGGCCTCCGAAACGGCGTGCCGCGGAAAAACCGGGCCGGATCCGGCCTCCGAAACGGCGTGCCGCGGAAAAACCGGGCCGGAAACGGGCGTGCCGCGGAAAAACCGGGCCGGATCCGGCCTGCGAAATGGCGTGCCGCGGCAAAACCGGGCCGGATCCGGCCTGCGAAATGGCGTGCCGCGGCAAAACCGGGCCGGATCCGGCCTGCGAAATGGCGTGCCGCGGCAAAACCGGGCCGGATCCGGCCTGCGAAACGGCGTGCCGCGGCAAAACCGGGCCGGATCCGGCCTGCGAAATGGCGTGCGGCGGCAAAACCGGGCCGGATCCGGCCTCCGAAACGGCGTGCCGCGGAAAAACCGGGCCGGAAAACGGCGTGCCGCGTAAAAACCGGGCCGGATCCGGCCTCCGAAACGGCGTGCCGCGGAAAAAACCGGGCCGGATCCGGCCTCTGAAACGGCGTGCCGCGGAAAAACCGGGCCGGAAACGGCGTGCCGCGGAAAAACCGGGCCGGATCCGGCCTCCGAAACGGCGTGCCGCGGAAAAACCGGGCCGGATCCGGCCTCCGAAACGGCGTGCCGCGGAAAAACCGGGCCGGAAACGGCGTGCCGCGGAAAAAACCGGGCCGGATCCGGCCTCCGAAACGGCGTGCCGCGGAAAAACCGGGCCGGATCCGGCCTCCGAAACGGCGTGCTGCGGAAAAAACCGGGCCGGAAACGGCGTGCCGCGGAAAAAACCGGGCCGGATCCGGCCTCCGAAACGGCGTGCCGCGAAAAACCGGGCCGGATCCGGCCTCCGAAACGGCGTGCTGCGGAAAAACCGGGCCGGAAACGGCGTGCCGCGGAAAAACCGGGCCGGATCCGGCCTCCGAAACGGCGTGCCGCGGAAAAACCGGGCCGGATCCGGCCTCCGAAACGGCGTGCCGCGGAAAAACCGGGCCGGAAACGGCGTGCCGCGGAAAAAAACCGGGCCGGAAACGGCGTGCCGCGGAAAAAACCGGGCCGGATCCGGCCTCCGAAACGGGCGTGCTGCGGAAAAACCGGGCCAGAAACGGCGTACCGCGGAAAAACCGGGCCGGATCCGGCCTCCGAAACGGCGTGCCGCGGAAAAAACCGGGCCGGAAACGGCGTGCCGCGGAAAAACCGGGCCGGAAACGGCGTGCCGCGGAAAAACCGGGCCGGATCCGGCCTCCGAAACGGCGTGCTGCGGAAAAACCGGGCCAGAAACGGCGTACCGCGGAAAAACCGGGACGGATCCGGCCTCCGAAACGGCGTGCCGCGGCAAAACCGGGCCGGATCCGGCCTCCGAAACGGCGTGCCGCGGCAAAACCGGGCCGGATCCGGCCTGCGAAATGGCGTGCGGCGGCAAAACCGGGCCGGATCCGGCCTGCGAAATGGCGTGCCGCGGCAAAACCGGGCCGGATCCGGCCTGCGAAATGGCGTGCCGCGGCAAAACCGGGCCGGATCCGGCCTCCGAAATGGCGTGCCGCGGCAAAACCGGGCCGGATCCGGCCTCCGAAACGGCGTGCCGCGGCAAAACCGGGCCGGATCCGGCCTGCGAAATGGCGTGCCGCGGAAAAACCGGGCCGGATCCGGCCTGCGAAATGGCGTGCCGCGGCAAAACCGGGCCGGATCCGGCCTGCGAAATGGCGTGCCGCGGCAAAACCGGGCCGGATCCGGCCTGCGAAACGGCGTGCCGCGGCAAAACCGGGCCGGATCCGGCCTCCGAAATGGCGTGCCGCGGCAAAACCGGGCCGGATCCGGCCTCCGAAACGGCGTGCCGCGGAAAAACCGGGCCGGAAACGGCGTGCCGCGGAAAAACCGGGCCGGATCCGGCCTCCGAAACGGCGTGCCGCGGAAAAACCGGGCCGGATCCGGCCTCTGAAACGGCGTGCCGCGGAAAAACCGGGCCGGAAACGGCGTGCCGCGGAAAAACCGGGCCGGATCCGGCCTCCGAAACGGCGTGCCGCGGAAAAACCGGGCCGGATCCGGCCTCCGAAACGGCGTGCCGCGGAAAAACCGGGCCGGAAACGGCGTGCCGCGGAAAAACCGGGCCGGATCCGGCCTCCGAAACGGCGTGCCGCGGAAAAACCGGGCCGGATCCGGCCTCCGAAACGGCGTGCCGCGGAAAAACCGGGCCGGAAACGGCGTGCCGCGGAAAAACCGGGCCGGATCCGGCCTGCGAAATGGCGTGCCGCGGCAAAACCGGGCCGGATCCGGCCTGCGAAATGGCGTGCCGCGGCAAAACCGGGCCGGATCCGGCCTGCGAAATGGCGTGCCGCGGCAAAACCGGGCCGGATCCGGCCTGCGAAACGGCGTGCCGCGGCAAAACCGGGCCGGATCCGGCCTGCGAAATGGCGTGCGGCGGCAAAACCGGGCCGGATCCGGCCTCCGAAACGGCGTGCCGCGGAAAAACCGGGCCGGAAACGGCGTGCCGCGTAAAAACCGGGCCGGATCCGGCCTCCGAAACGGCGTGCCGCGGAAAAACCGGGCCGGATCCGGCCTCTGAAACGGCGTGCCGCGGAAAAAACCGGGCCGGAAACGGCGTGCCGCGGAAAAACCGGGCCGGATCCGGCCTCCGAAACGGCGTGCCGCGGAAAAACCGGGCCGGATCCGGCCTCCGAAACGGCGTGCCGCGGAAAAACCGGGCCGGAAACGGCGTGCCGCGGAAAAACCGGGCCGGATCCGGCCTCCGAAACGGCGTGCCGCGGAAAAAACCGGGCCGGATCCGGCCTCCGAAACGGCGTGCTGCGGAAAAACCGGGCCGGAAACGGCGTGCCGCGGAAAAACCGGGCCGGATCCGGCCTCCGAAACGGCGTGCCGCGGAAAAACCGGGCCGGATCCGGCCTCCGAAACGGCGTGCTGCGGAAAAAACCGGGCCGGAAACGGCGTGCCGCGGAAAAACCGGGCCGGATCCGGCCTCCGAAACGGCGTGCCGCGGAAAAACCGGGCCGGATCCGGCCTCCGAAACGGCGTGCCGCGGAAAAACCGGGCCGGAAACGGCGTGCCGCGGAAAAACCGGGCCGGAAACGGCGTGCCGCGGAAAAACCGGGCCGGATCCGGCCTCCGAAACGGCGTGCTGCGGAAAAACCGGGCCAGAAACGGCGTACCGCGGAAAAACCGGGACGGATCCGGCCTCCGAAACGGCGTGCCGCAGAAAAACCGGGCCGGAAACGGCGTGTCGCGGAAAAACCGGGCCGCATCCGGCCTCCGAAAGGGCGTGCCGCGGCAAAACCGGGCCGGATCCGGCCTCCGAAACGGCGTGCCGCGGCAAAACCGGGCCGGATCCGGCCTGCGAAATGGCGTGCCGCGGCAAAACCGGGCCGGATCCGGCCTGCGAAATGGCGTGCCGCGGCAAAACCGGGCCGGATCCGGCCTTCGAAATGGCGTGCGGCGGCAAAACCGGGCCGGATCCGGCCTCCGAAATGGCGTGCCGCGGCAAAACCGGGCCGGATCCGGCCTCCGAAACGGCGTGCCGCGGAAAAAACGGGCCGGATCCGGCCTCCGAAAGGGCGTGCGGCGGCAAAACCGGGCCGGATCCGGCCTGCGAAACGGCGTGCCGCGGCAAAACCGGGCCGGATCCAGCCTCCGAAACGGCGTGCCGCGGAAAAAACGGGCCAGATCCGGCCTGCGAAACGGCGTGCCGCGGCAAAACCGGGCCGGATCCGGCCTCCGAAACGGCGTGCCGCGGCAAAACCGGGCCGGATCCGGCCTGCGAAATGGCGTGCCGCGGCAAAACCGGGCCGGATCCGGCCTCCGAAATGGCGTGCCGCGGCAAAACCGGGCCGGATCCGGCCTGCGAAATGGCGTGCCGCGGCAAAACCGGGCCGGATCCGGCCTCCGAAATGGCGTGCCGCGGCAAAACCGGGCCGGATCCGGCCTCCGAAATGGCGTGCCGCGGCAAAACCGGGCCGGATCCGGCCTGCGAAATGGCGTGCCGCGGAAAAACCGGGCCGGATCCGGCCTGCGAAATGGCGTGCCGCGGCAAAACCGGGCCGGATCCGGCCTGCGAAATGGCGTGCCGCGGCAAAACCGGGCCGGATCCGGCCTGCGAAACGGCGTGCCGCGGCAAAACCGGGCCGTATCCGGCCTGCGAAATGGCGTGCCGCGGCAAAACCGGGCCGGATCCGGCCTCCGAAAGGGCGTGCCGCGGAAAAACCGGGCCGGAAACGGCGTGCCGCGTAAAAACCGGGCCGGATCCGGCCTCCGAAACGGCGTGCCGCGGAAAAACCGGGCCGGATCCGGCCTCTGAAACGGCGTGCCGCGGAAAAACCGGGCCGGAAACGGCGTGCCGCGGAAAAACCGGGCCGGATCCGGCCTCCGAAACGGCGTGCCGCGGAAAAACCGGGCCGGATCCGGCCTCCGAAACGGCGTGCCGCGGAAAAACCGGGCTGGAAACGGCGTGCCGCGGAAAAACCGGGCCGGATCCGGCCTGTGAAATGGCGTGCCGCGGCAAAACCGGGCCGGATCCGGCCTCCGAAAGGGCGTGCCGCGGAAAAACCGGGCCGGATCCGGCCTCCGAAAGGGCGTGCCGCGGCAAAACCGGGCCGGATCCGGCCTGCGAAATGGCGTGCCGCGGCAAAACCGGGCCGGATCCGGCCTCCGAAACGGCGTGCCGCGGAAAAACCGGGCCGGAAACGGCGTGCCGCGGAAAAACCGGGCCGGAAACGGCGTGCCGCGGAAAAACCGGGCCGGATCCGGCCTCCGAAACGGCGTGCTGCGGAAAAACCGGGCCAGAAACGGCGTACCGCGGAAAAACCGGGCCGGATCCGGCCTCCGAAACGGCGTGCCGCAGAAAAACCGGGCCGGAAACGGCGTGCCGCGGAAAAACCGGGCCGGATCCGGCCTCCGAAAGGGCGTGCCGCGGCAAAACCGGGCCGGATCCGGCCTCCGAAACGGCGTGCCGCGGCAAAACCGGGCCGGATCCGGCCTCCGAAATGGCGTGCCGCGGCAAAACCGGGCCGGATCCGGCCTGCGAAATGGCGTGCCGCGGCAAAACCGGGCCGGATCCGGCCTGCGAAATGGCGTGCCGCGGCAAAACCGGGCCGGATCCGGCCTCCGAAATGGCGTGCCGCGGCAAAACCGGGCCGGATCCGGCCTGCGAAATGGCGTGCCGCGGCAAAACCGGGCCGGATCCGGCCTTCGAAATGGCGTGCCGCGGCAAAACCGGGCCGGATCCGGCCTCCGAAATGGCGTGCCGCGGCAAAACCGGGCCGGATCCGGCCTCCGAAACGGCGTGCCGCGGAAAAAACGGGCCGGATCCGGCCTCCGAAAGGGCGTGCGGCGGCAAAACCGGGCCGGATCCGGCCTGCGAAACGGCGTGCCGCGGCAAAACCGGGCCGGATCCGGCCTCCGAAACGGCGTGCCGCGGAAAAACCGGGCCGGATCCGGCCTGCGAAACGGCGTGCCGCGGCAAAACCGGGCCGGATGGATCCGGCCTCCGAAACGGCGTGCCGCGGCAAAACCGGGCCGGATCCGGCCTGCGAAACGGCGTGCCGCGGCAAAACCGGGCCGGATCCGGCCTGCGAAATGGCGTGCCGCGGCAAAACCGGGCCGGATCCGGCTGCGAAATGGCGTGCCGCGGCAAAACCGGGCCGGATCCGGCCTGCGAAATGGCGTGCCGCGGCAAAACCGGGCCGGATCCGGCCTGCGAAATGGCGTGCCGCGGCAAAACGGGCCGGATCCGGCCTCCGAAACGGCGTGCCGCGGCAAAACCGGGCCGGATCCGGCCTGCGAAATGGCGTGCCGCGGAAAAACCGGGCCGGATCCGGCCTGCGAAATGGCGTGCCGCGGCAAAACCGGGCCGGATCCGGCCTGCGAAATGGCGTGCCGCGGCAAAACCGGGCCGGATCCGGCCTGCGAAATGGCGTGCCGCGGCAAAACCGGGCCGGATCCGGCCTGCGAAACGGCGTGCCGCGGCAAAACCGGGCCGTATCCGGCCTGCGAAATGGCGTGCCGCGGCAAAACCGGGCCGGATCCGGCCTCCGAAACGGCGTGCCGCGGAAAAACCGGCCGGAAACGGCGTGCCGCGTAAAAACCCGGGCCGGATCCGGCCTCCGAAACGGCGTGCCGCGGAAAAACCGGGCCGGATCCGGCCTCTGAAACGGCGTGCCGCGGAAAAACCGGGCCGGAAACGGCGTGCCGCGGAAAAACCGGGCCGGATCCGGCCTCCGAAACGGCGTGCCGCGGAAAAACCGGGCCGGATCCGGCCTCCGAAACGGCGTGCCGCGGAAAAACCGGGCCGGAAACGGCGTGCCGCGGAAAAACCGGGCCGGATCCGGCCTCCGAAACGGCGTGCCGCGGAAAAACCGGGCCGGATCCGGCCTCCGAAACGGCGTGCCGCGGAAAAACCGGGCCGGAAACGGCGTGCCGCGGAAAAACCGGGCCGGATCCGGCCTCCGAAACGGCGTGCCGCGGAAAAACCGGGCCGGATCCGGCCTCCGAAACGGCGTGCCGCGGAAAAACCGGGCCGGAAACGGCGTGCCGCGGAAAAACCGGGCCGGATCCGGCCTCCGAAACGGCGTGCCGCGGAAAAAACCGGGCCGGAAACGGCGTGCCGCGGAAAAACCGGGCCGGATCCGGCCTCCGAAACGGCGTGCCGCACAAAAACCGAGCCGGAAACGGCGTGCCGCGGAAAAACCGGGCCGGATCCGGCCTCCGAAACGGCGTGCCGCGGAAAAACCGGGCTGGAAACGGCGTGCCGCGGAAAAACCGGGCCGGATCCGGCCTCCGAAACGGCGTGCCGCGGCAAAACCGGGCCAGATCCGGCCTCCGAAACGGCGTGCCGCGTAAAAACCGGGCCGGATCCAGCCTCCGAAACGGCGTGCCGCGGAAAAACCGGGCCGGATCCGGCCTCCGAAACGGCGTGCCGCGGAAAAACCGGGCCGGATCCGGCCTCCGAAACGGCGTGCCGCGGAAAAACCGGGCCGGAAACGGCGTGCCGCGGAAAAACCAGGCCGGATCCGGCCTCCGAAACGGCGTGCCGCGGAAAAACCGGGCCGGATCCGGCCTCCGAAACGGCGTGCCGCGGCAAAACCGGGCCGGATCCGGCCTCCGAAACGGCGTGCCGCGGAAAAAACGGGCCGGATCCGGCCTCCGAAAGGGCGTGCGGCGGCAAAACCGGGCCGGATCCGGCCTGCGAAACGGCGTGCCGCGGCAAAACCGGGCCGGATCCGGCCTGCGAAATGGCGTGCCGCGGAGAAACCGGGCCGGAAACGGCGTGCCGCGGAAAAACCGGGCCGGATCCGGCCTCCGAAACGGCGTGCCGCGGAAAAACCGGGCCGGAAACGGCGTGCCGCGGAAAAACCGGGCCGGAAACGGCGTGCCGCGGAAAAACCGGGCCGGATCCGGCCTCCGAAACGGCGTGCCGCAGAAAAACCGGGCCGGATCCGGCCTCCGAAACGGCGTGCTGCAGAAAAACCGGGCCGGAAACGGCGTGCCGCGGAAAAACCGGGCCGGATCCGGCCTCCGAAACGGCGTGCCGCACAAAAACCGAGCCGGAAACGGCGTGCCGCGGAAAAACCGGGCCGGATCCGGCCTCCGAAACGGCGTGCCGCGGAAAAACCGGGCTGGAAACGGCGTGCCGCGGAAAAACCGGGCCGGATCCGGCCTCCGAAACGGCGTGCCGCGGAAAAACCGGGCCAGATCCGGCCTCCGAAACGGCGTGCCGCGTAAAAACCGGGCCGGATCCAGCCTCCGAAACGGCGTGCCGCGGAAAAAACCGGGCCGGATCCGGCCTCCGAAACGGCGTGCCGCGGAAAAAACCGGGCCGGATCCGGCCTCCGAAACGGCGTGCCGCGGAAAAACCGGGCCGGATCCGGCCTCCGAAACGGCGTGCCGCGGAAAAACCGGGCCGGAAACGGCGTGCCGCGGAAAAAACCAGGCCGGATCCGGCCTCCGAAACGGCGTGCCGCGGAAAAACCGGGCCGGATCCGGCCTCCGAAATGGCGTGCCGCGGAAAAACCGGGCCGGAAACGGCGTACCGCGGAAAAACCGGGCCGGATCCGGCCTCCGAAACGGCGTGCCGCGGAAAAAACCGGGCCGGAAACGGCGTGCCGCGGAAAAACCGGGCCGGATCCGGCCTCCGAAACGGCATGCCGCAGAAAAAACCGGGCCGGAAACGGCGTGCCGCGGAAATACCGGGCCGGGTCCGGCCTCCGAAACGGCGTGCCGCGGCAAAACCGGGCCGGATCCGGCCTCCGAAAGGGCGTGCCGCGGCAAAACCGGGCCGCATCCGGCCTGCGAAATGGCGTGCCGCGGCAAAACCGGGCCGGATCCGGCCTCCGAAACGGCGTGCCGCGGCAAAACCGGGCCGCATCCGGCCTCCGAAAGGGCGTGCCGCGGCAAAACCGGGCCGGATCCGGCCTCCGAAACGGCGTGCCGCGGCAAAACCGGGCCGGATCCGGCCTGCGAAATGGCGTGCCGCGGCAAAACCGGGCCGGATCCGGCCTGCGAAATGGCGTGCCGCGGCAAAACCGGGCCGGATACGGCCTCTGAAATGGCGTGCGGCGGCAAAACCGGGCCGGATCCGGCCTCCGAAAGGGCGTGCCGCGGCAAAACCGGGCCGGATCCGGCCTCCGAAACGGCGTGCCGCGGAAAAAAACGGGCCGGATCCGGCCTCCGAAAGGGCGTGCGGCGGCAAAACCGGGCCGGATCCGGCCTGCGAAACGGCGTGCCGCGGCAAAACCGGGCCGGATCCGGCCTCCGAAACGGCGTGCCGCGGAAAAAACCGGGCCGGAAACGGCGTGCCGCGGAAAAACCGGGCCGGAAACGGCGTGCCGCGGAAAAACCGGGCCGGATCCGGCCTCCGAAACGGCGTGCTGCGGAAAAAACCGGGCCGGAAACGGCGTGCCGCGGAAAAACCGGGCCGGATCCGGCCTCCGAAACGGCGTGCCGCAGAAAAACCGGGCCGGAAACGGCGTGCCGCGGAAAAACCGGGCCGGATCCGGCCTCCGAAACGGCGTGCCGCGGAAAAACCGGGCTGGAAACGGCGTGCCGCGGAAAAACCGGGCCGGATCCGGCCTCCGAAACGGCGTGCCGCGGAAAAACCGGGCCAGATCCGGCCTCCGAAACGGCGTGCCGCGGAAAAACCGGGCCGGATCCAGCCTCCGAAACGGCGTGCCGCGGAAAAACCGGGCCGGATCCGGCCTCCGAAACGGCGTGCCGCGGAAAAACCGGGCCGGAAACGGCGTGCCGCGGAAAAACCGGGCCGGATCCGGCCTCCGAAACGGCGTGCCGCGGAAAAACCCGGGCCGGAAACGGCGTGCCGCGGAAAAACCGGGCCGGATCCGGCCTCGGAAACGGCGTGCCGCGGAAAAACCGGGCCGGATCCGGCCTCCGAAACGGCGTGCCGCGGAAAAACCGGGCCGGAAACGGCGTGCCGCGGAAAAACCGGGCCGGATCCGGCCTCCGAAACGGCGTGCTGCGGAAAAACCGGGCCGGATCCGGCCTCCGAAACGGCGTGCCGCGGAAAAAACCGGGCCGGAAACGGCGTGCCGCGGAAAAACCGGGCCGGATCCGGCCTCCGAAACGGCGTGCTGCGGAAAAACCGGGCCGGATCCGGCCTCCGAAACGGTGTGCCGCGGAAAAAACCGGGCCGGAAACGGCGTGCCGCGGAAAAACCAGGCCGGATCCGGCCTCCGAAACGGCGTGCCGCGGAAAAACCGGGCCGGATCCGGCCTCCGAAATGGCGTGCCGCGGAAAAACCGGGCCGGAAACGGCGTGCCGCGGAAAAACTGGGCCGGAAACGGCGTGCCGCGGAAAAACCGGGCCGGATCCGGCCTCCGAAACGGCGTGCCGCGGAAAAACCGGGCCGGATCCGGCCTCCGAAACGGCGTGCCGCGGAAAAACCGGGCCGGATCCGGCCTCCGAAAGGGCGTGCCGCGGCAAAACCGGGCCGCATCCGGCCTCCGAAACGGCGTGCCGCGGCAAAACCGGGCCGGATCCGGCCTGCGAAATGGCGTGCCGCGGCAAAACCGGGCCGGATCCGGCCTCCGAAACGGCGTGCCGCGGCAAAACCGGGCCGCATCCGGCCTCCGAAAGGGCGTGCCGCGGCAAAACCGGGCCGGATCCGGCCTCCGAAACGGCGTGCCGCGGCAAAACCGGGCCGGATCCGGCCTGCGAAATGGCGTGCCGCGGCAAAACCGGGCCGGATCCGGCCTGCGAAATGGCGTGCCGCGGCAAAACCGGGCCGGATCCGGCCTCCGAAATGGCGTGCCGCGGCAAAACCGGGCCGGATCCGGCCTGCGAAATGGCGTGCCGCGGCAAAACCGGGCCGGATCCGGCCTCCGAAATGGCGTGCGGCGGCAAAACCGGGCCGGATCCGGCCTCCGAAATGGCGTGCCGCGGCAAAACCGGGCCAGATCCGGCCTCCGAAACGGCGTGCCGCGGAAAAAAACGGGCCGGATCCGGCCTCCGAAAGGGCGTGCGGCGGCAAAACCGGGCCGGATCCGGCCTGCGAAACGGCGTGCCGCGGCAAAACCGGGCCGGATCCGGCCTCCGAAACGGCGTGCCGCGGCAAAACCGGGCCGGATCCGGCCTCCGAAACGGCGTGCCGCGGCAAAACCGGGCCGGATCCGGCCTGCGAAACGGCGTGCCGCGGCAAAACCGGGCCGGATCCGGCCTGCGAAATGGCGTGCCGCGGCAAAACCGGGCCGGATCCGGCCTGCGAAATGGCGTGCCGCGGCAAAACCGGGCCGGATCCGGCCTGCGAAATGGCGTGCCGCGGCAAAACCGGGCCGGATCCGGCCTCCGAAATGGCGTGCCGCGGCAAAACCGGGCCGGATCCGGCCTGCGAAACGGCGTGCCGCGGCAAAACCGGGCCGGATCCGGCCTGCGAAATGGCGTGCCGCGGAAAAACCGGGCCGGATCCGGCCTGCGAAATGGCGTGCCGCGGCAAAACCGGGCCGGATCCGGCCTGCGAAATGGCGTGCCGCGGCAAAACCGGGCCGGATCCGGCCTGCGAAACGGCGTGCCGCGGCAAAACCGGGCCGGATCCGGCCTCCGAAATGGCGTGCCGCGGCAAAACCGGGCCGGATCCGGCCTCCGAAAGGGCGTGCCGCGGAAAAAAACCGGGCCGGAAACGGCGTGCCGCGTAAAAACCGGGCCGGATCCGGCCTCCGAAACGGCGTGCCGCGGAAAAAACCGGGCCGGATCCGGCCTCTGAAACGGCGTGCCGCGGAAAAACCGGGCCGGAAACGGCGTGCCGCGGAAAAACCGGGCCGGATCCGGCCTCCGAAACGGCGTGCCGCGGAAAAACCGGGCCGGATCCGGCCTCCGAAACGGCGTGCCGCGGAAAAACCGGGCCGGAAACGGCGTGCCGCGGAAAAACCGGGCCGGATCCGGCCTCCGAAACGGCGTGCCGCGGAAAAACCGGGCCGGATCCGGCCTCCGAAACGGCGTGCCGCGGAAAAACCGGGCCGGATCCGGCCTGCGAAATGGCGTGCCGCGGCAAAACCGGGCCGGATCCGGCCTGCGAAATGGCGTGCCGCGGCAAAACCGGGCCGGATCCGGCCTGCGAAATGGCGTGCCGCGGCAAAACCGGGCCGGATCCGGCCTGCGAAACGGCGTGCCGCGGCAAAACCGGGCCGGATCCGGCCTCCGAAATGGCGTGCCGCGGCAAAACCGGGCCGGATCCGGCCTCCGAAAGGGCGTGCCGCGGAAAAACCGGGCCGGAAACGGCGTGCCGCGTAAAAAACCGGGCCGGATCCGGCCTCCGAAACGGCGTGCCGCGGAAAAACCGGGCCGGATCCGGCCTCTGAAACGGCGTGCCGCGGAAAAAACCGGGCCGGAAACGGCGTGCCGCGGAAAAACCGGGCCGGATCCGGCCTCCGAAACGGCGTGCCGCGGAAAAACCGGGCCGGATCCGGCCTCCGAAACGGCGTGCCGCGGAAAAACCGGGCCGGAAACGGCGTGCCGCGGAAAAAACCGGGCCGGATCCGGCCTCCGAAATGGCGTGCCGCGGAAAAAACCGGGCCGGAAACGGCGTGCCGCGGAAAAACTGGGCCGGAAACGGCGTGCCGCGGAAAAACCGGGCCGGATCCGGCCTCCGAAACGGCGTGCCGCGGAAAAACCGGGCCGGATCCGGCCTCCGAAACGGCGTGCCGCGGAAAAACCGGGCTGGAAACGGCGTGCCGCGGAAAAACCGGGCCGGATCCGGCCTCCGAAACGGCGTGCCGCGGAAAAACCGGGCCGGATCCGGCCTCCGAAAGGGCGTGCCGCGGCAAAACCGGGCCGCATCCGGCCTCCGAAACGGCGTGCCGCGGCAAAACCGGGCCGGATCCGGCCTGCGAAATGGCGTGCCGCGGCAAAACCGGGCCGGATCCGGCCTCCGAAACGGCGTGCCGCGGCAAAACCGGGCCGCATCCGGCCTCCGAAAGGGCGTGCCGCGGCAAAACCGGGCTGGATCCGGCCTCCGAAACGGCGTGCCGCGGCAAAACCGGGCCGGATCCGGCCTGCGAAATGGCGTGCCGCGGCAAAACCGGGCCGGATCCGGCCTGCGAAATGGCGTGCCGCGGCAAAACCGGGCCGGATCCGGCCTCCGAAATGGCGTGCCGCGGCAAAACCGGGCCGGATCCGGCCTGCGAAATGGCGTGCCGCGGCAAAACCGGGCCGGATCCGGCCTCCGAAATGGCGTGCGGCGGCAAAACCGGGCCGGATCCGGCCTCCGAAATGGCGTGCCGCGGCAAAACCGGGCCAGATCCGGCCTCCGAAACGGCGTGCCGCGGAAAAAACGGGCCGGATCCGGCCTCCGAAAGGGCGTGCGGCGGCAAAACCGGGCCGGATCCGGCCTGCGAAACGGCGTGCCGCGGCAAAACCGGGCCGGATCCGGCCTCCGAAACGGCGTGCCGCGGCAAAACCGGGCCGGATCCGGCCTCCGAAACGGCGTGCCGCGGCAAAACCGGGCCGGATCCGGCCTGCGAAACGGCGTGCCGCGGCAAAACCGGGCCGGATCCGGCCTGCGAAATGGCGTGCCGCGGCAAAACCGGGCCGGATCCGGCCTGCGAAATGGCGTGCCGCGGCAAAACCGGGCCGGATCCGGCCTGCGAAATGGCGTGCCGCGGCAAAACCGGGCCGGATCCGGCCTCCGAAATGGCGTGCCGCGGCAAAACCGGGCCGGATCCAGCCTGCGAAACGGCGTGCCGCGGCAAAACCGGGCCGGATCCGGCCTGCGAAATGGCGTGCCGCGGCAAAACCGGGCCGGATCCGGCCTGCGAAATGGCGTGCCGCGGCAAAACCGGGCCGGATCCGGCCTGCGAAACGGCGTGCCGCGGCAAAACCGGGCCGGATCCGGCCTCCGAAATGGCGTGCCGCGGCAAAAACCGGGCCGGATCCGGCCTCCGAAAGGGCGTGCCGCGGAAAAACCGGGCCGGAAACGGCGTGCCGCGTAAAAACCGGGCCGGATCCGGCCTCCGAAAGGGCGTGCCGCGGCAAAACCGGGCCGGATCCGGCCTCTGAAACGGCGTGCCGCGGAAAAACCGGGCCGGAAACGGCGTGCCGCGGAAAAACCGGGCCGGATCCGGCCTCCGAAACGGCGTGCCGCGGAAAAACCGGGCCGGATCCGGCCTCCGAAACGGCGTGCCGCGGAAAAACCGGGCCGGAAACGGCGTGCCGCGGAAAAAACCGGGCCGGATCCGGCCTCCGAAACGGCGTGCCGCGGAAAAACCGGGCCGGATCCGGCCTCCGAAACGGCGTGCCGCGGAAAAACCGGGCCGGAAACGGCGTGCCGCGGAAAAACCGGGCCGGATCCGGCCTGCGAAATGGCGTGCCGCGGCAAAACCGGGCCGGATCCGGCCTGCGAAATGGCGTGCCGCGGCAAAACCGGGCCGGATCCGGCCTGCGAAATGGCGTGCCGCGGCAAAACCGGGCCGGATCCGGCCTGCGAAACGGCGTGCCGCGGAAAAACCGGGCCGGATCCGGCCTCCGAAACGGCGTGCCGCGGAAAAACCGGGCCGGATCCGGCCTCCGAAATGGCGTGCCGCGGAAAAACCGGGCCGGAAACGGCGTGCCGCGGAAAAACCGGGCCGGATCCGGCCTCCGAAACGGCGTGCCGCGGAAAAACCGGGCCGGATCCGGCCTCTGAAACGGCGTGCCGCGGAAAAACCGGGCCGGAAACGGCGTGCCGCGGAAAAACCGGGCCGGATCCGGCCTCCGAAACGGCGTGCCGCGGAAAAAACCGGGCCGGATCCGGCCTCCGAAACGGCGTGCCGCGGAAAAACCGGGCCGGAAACGGCGTGCCGCGGAAAAAACCGGGCCGGATCCGGCCTCCGAAACGGCGTGCCGCGGAAAAAACCGGGCCGGATCCGGCCTCCGAAACGGCGTGCCGCGGAAAAAACCGGGCCGGAAACGGCGTGCCGCGGAAAAACCGGGCCGGATCCGGCCTCCGAAACGGCATGCCGCGGAAAAACCGGGCCGGATCCGGCCTCCGAAACGGCGTGCCGCGGAAAAACCGGGCCGGAAACGGCGTGCCGCGGAAAAAACCGGGCCGGAAACGGCGTGCCGCGGAAAAACCGGGCCGGATCCGGCCTCCGAAACGGCGTGCTGCGGAAAAAACCGGGCCAGAAACGGCGTACCGCGGAAAAAACCGGGCCGGATCCGGCCTCCGAAACGGCGTGCCGCAGAAAAACCGGGCCGGAAACGGCGTGCCGCGGAAAAACCGGGCCGCATCCGGCCTCCGAAAGGGCGTGCCGCGGCAAAACCGGGCCGGATCCGGCCTCCGAAACGGCGTGCCGCGGCAAAACCGGGCCGGATCCGGCCTGCGAAATGGCGTGCCGCGGCAAAACCGGGCCGGATCCGGCCTGCGAAATGGCGTGCGGCGGCAAAACCGGGCCGGATCCGGCCTCCGAAATGGCGTGCCGCGGCAAAACCGGGCCGGATCCGGCCTCCGAAATGGCGTGCCGCGGCAAAACCGGGCCGGATCCGGCCTGCGAAATGGCGTGCCGCGGCAAAACCGGGCCGGATCCGGCCTTCGAAATGGCGTGCCGCGGCAAAACCGGGCCGGATCCGGCCTCCGAAATGGCGTGCCGCGGCAAAACCGGGCCGGATCCGGCCTGCGAAACGGCGTGCCGCGGCAAAACCGGGCCGGATCCAGCCTCCGAAACGGCGTGCCGCGGAAAAAAACGGGCCGGATCCGGCCTGCGAAACGGCGTGCCGCGGCAAAACCGGGCCGGATCCGGCCTCCGAAACGGCGTGCCGCGGCAAAACCGGGCCGGATCCGGCCTGCGAAACGGCGTGCCGCGGCAAAACCGGGCCGGATCCGGCCTGCGAAATGGCGTGCCGCGGCAAAACCGGGCCGGATCCGGCCTGCGAAATGGCGTGCCGCGGCAAAACCGGGCCGGATCCGGCCTCCGAAATGGCGTGCCGCGGCAAAACCGGGCCGGATCCGGCCTCCGAAACGGCGTGCCGCGGCAAAACCGGGCCGGATCCGGCCTGCGAAATGGCGTGCCGCGGAAAAACCGGGCCGGATCCGGCCTGCGAAATGGCGTGCCGCGGCAAAACCGGGCCGGATCCGGCCTGCGAAATGGCGTGCCGCGGCAAAACCGGGCCGGATCCGGCCTGCGAAATGGCGTGCCGCGGCAAAACCGGGCCGGATCCGGCCTGCGAAACGGCGTGCCGCGGCAAAACCGGGCCGTATCCGGCCTGCGAAATGGCGTGCCGCGGCAAAACCGGGCCGGATCCGGCCTCCGAAAGGGCGTGCCGCGGAAAAACCGGGCCGGAAACGGCGTGCCGCGTAAAAACCGGGCCGGATCCGGCCTCCGAAACGGCGTGCGGCGGAAAAAACCGGGCCGGATCCGGCCTCTGAAACGGCGTGCCGCGGAAAAACCGGGCCGGAAACGGCGTGCCGCGGAAAAACCGGGCCGGATCCGGCCTCCGAAACGGCGTGCCGCGGAAAAACCGGGCCGGATCCGGCCTCCGAAACGGCGTGCCGCGGAAAAACCGGGCTGGAAACGGCGTGCCGCGGAAAAACCGGGCCGGATCCGGCCTCCGAAACGGCGTGCCGCGGAAAAAACCGGGCCGGAAACGGCGTGCCGCGGAAAAACCGGGCCGGATCCGGCCTCCGAAACGGCGTGCCGCGGAAAAACCGGGCCGGAAACGGCGTGCCGCGGAAAAACCGGGCCGGATCCGGCCTCCGAAACGGCGTGCCGCGGAAAAACCGGGCCGGATCCGGCCTCCGAAACGGCGTGCCGCGGAAAAAACCGGGCCGGAAACGGCGTGCCGCGGAAAAAACCGGGCCGGATCCGGCCTCCGAAACGGCGTGCTGCGGAAAAAACCGGGCCGGATCCGGCCTCCGAAACGGCGTGCCGCGGAAAAAACCGGGCCGGAAACGGCGTGCCGCGGAAAAAACGGGCCGGATCCGGCCTCCGAAACGGCGTGCCGCGGAAAAAACCGGGCCGGATCCGGCCTCCGAAACGGTGTGCCGCGGAAAAACCGGGCCGGAAACGGCGTGCCGCGGAAAAACCAGGCCGGATCCGGCCTCCGAAACGGCGTGCCGCGGAAAAACCGGGCCGGATCCGGCCTCCGAAATGGCGTGCCGCGGAAAAACCGGGCCGGAAACGGCGTGCCGCGGAAAAACTGGGCCGGAAACGGCGTGCCGCGGAAAAACCGGGCCGGATCCGGCCTCCGAAACGGCGTGCCGCGGAAAAACCGGGCCGGATCCGGCCTCCGAAACGGCGTGCCGCGGAAAAAACCGGGCTGGAAACGGCGTGCCGCGGAAAAACCGGGCCGGATCCGGCCTCCGAAACGGCGTGCCGCGGAAAAAACCGGGCCGGATCCGGCCTCCGAAAGGGCGTGCCGCGGCAAAACCGGGCCGCATCCGGCCTCCGAAACGGCGTGCCGCGGCAAAACCGGGCCGGATCCGGCCTGCGAAATGGCGTGCCGCGGCAAAACCGGGCCGGATCCGGCCTCCGAAACGGCGTGCCGCGGCAAAACCGGGCCGCATCCGGCCTCCGAAAGGGCGTGCCGCGGCAAAACCGGGCCGGATCCGGCCTCCGAAACGGCGTGCCGCGGCAAAACCGGGCCGGATCCGGCCTGCGAAATGGCGTGCCGCGGCAAAACCGGGCCGGATCCGGCCTGCGAAATGGCGTGCCGCGGCAAAACCGGGCCGGATCCGGCCTGCGAAATGGCGTGCCGCGGAAAAACCGGGCCGGATCCGGCCTGCGAAATGGCGTGCCGCGGAAAAACCGGGCCGGATCCGGCCTCCGAAATGGCGTGCCGCGGCAAAACCGGGCCGGATCCGGCCTGCGAAATGGCGTGCCGCGGCAAAACCGGGCCGGATCCGGCCTCCGAAATGGCGTGCGGCGGCAAAACCGGGCCGGATCCGGCCTCCGAAATGGCGTGCCGCGGCAAAACCGGGCCAGATCCGGCCTCCGAAACGGCGTGCCGCGGAAAAAACGGGCCGGATCCGGCCTGCGAAACGGCGTGCCGCGGCAAAAACCGGGCCGGATCCAGCCTCCGAAACGGCGTGCCGCGGAAAAAACGGGCCGGATCCGGCCTGCGAAACGGCGTGCCGCGGCAAAACCGGGCCGGATCCGGCCTCCGAAACGGCGTGCCGCGGCAAAACCGGGCCGGATCCGGCCTGCGAAACGGCGTGCCGCGGCAAAACCGGGCCGGATCCGGCCTGCGAAATGGCGTGCCGCGGCAAAACCGGGCCGGATCCGGCCTGCGAAATGGCGTGCCGCGGCAAAACCGGGCCGGATCCGGCCTGCGAAATGGCGTGCCGCGGCAAAACCGGGCCGGATCCGGCCTCCGAAATGGCGTGCCGCGGCAAAACCGGGCCGGATCCGGCCTCCGAAACGGCGTGCCGCGGCAAAACCGGGCCGGATCCGGCCTGCGAAATGGCGTGCCGCGGAAAAACCGGGCCGGATCCGGCCTGCGAAATGGCGTGCCGCGGCAAAACCGGGCCGGATCCGGCCTGCGAAATGGCGTGCCGCGGCAAAACCGGGCCGGATCCGGCCTGCGAAATGGCGTGCCGCGGCAAAACCGGGCCGGATCCGGCCTGCGAAACGGCGTGCCGCGGCAAAACCGGGCCGTATCCGGCCTGCGAAATGGCGTGCCGCGGCAAAACCGGGCCGGATCCGGCCTCCGAAAGGGCGTGCCGCGGAAAAAACCGGGCCGGAAACGGCGTGCCGCGTAAAAACCGGGCCGGATCCGGCCTCCGAAACGGCGTGCGGCGGAAAAAACCGGGCCGGATCCGGCCTCTGAAACGGCGTGCCGCGGAAAAACCGGGCCGGAAACGGCGTGCCGCGGAAAAACCGGGCCGGATCCGGCCTCCGAAACGGCGTGCCGCGGAAAAAACCGGGCCGGATCCGGCCTCCGAAACGGCGTGCCGCGGAAAAACCGGGCTGGAAACGGCGTGCCGCGGAAAAAACCGGGCCGGATCCGGCCTCCGAAACGGCGTGCCGCGGAAAAACCGGGCCGGAAACGGCGTGCCGCGGAAAAACCGGGCCGGATCCGGCCTCCGAAACGGCGTGCCGCGGAAAAACCGGGCCGGAAACGGCGTGCCGCGGAAAAACCGGGCCGGATCCGGCCTCCGAAACGGCGTGCCGCGGAAAAACCGGGCCGGATCCGGCCTCCGAAACGGCGTGCCGCGGAAAAAACCGGGCCGGAAACGGCGTGCCGCGGAAAAACCGGGCCGGATCCGGCCTCCGAAACGGCGTGCTGCGGAAAAACCGGGCCGGATCCGGCCTCCGAAACGGCGTGCCGCGGAAAAAACCGGGCCGGAAACGGCGTGCCGCGGAAAAAAACGGGCCGGATCCGGCCTCCGAAACGGCGTGCCGCGGAAAAACCGGGCCGGATCCGGCCTCCGAAACGGTGTGCCGCGGAAAAAACCGGGCCGGAAACGGCGTGCCGCGGAAAAACCAGGCCGGATCCGGCCTCCGAAACGGCGTGCCGCGGAAAAACCGGGCCGGATCCGGCCTCCGAAATGGCGTGCCGCGGAAAAACCGGGCCGGAAACGGCGTGCCGCGGAAAAACTGGGCCGGAAACGGCGTGCCGCGGAAAAACCGGGCCGGATCCGGCCTCCGAAACGGCGTGCCGCGGAAAAACCGGGCTGGAAACGGCGTGCCGCGGAAAAACCGGGCCGGATCCGGCCTCCGAAACGGCGTGCCGCGGAAAAACCGGGCCGGATCCGGCCTCCGAAAGGGCGTGCCGCGGCAAAACCGGGCCGCATCCGGCCTCCGAAACGGCGTGCCGCGGCAAAACCGGGCCGGATCCGGCCTGCGAAATGGCGTGCCGCGGCAAAACCGGGCCGGATCCGGCCTCCGAAACGGCGTGCCGCGGCAAAACCGGGCCGCATCCGGCCTCCGAAAGGGCGTGCCGCGGCAAAACCGGGCCGGATCCGGCCTCCGAAACGGCGTGCCGCGGCAAAACCGGGCCGGATCCGGCCTGCGAAATGGCGTGCCGCGGCAAAACCGGGCCGGATCCGGCCTGCGAAATGGCGTGCCGCGGCAAAACCGGGCCGGATCCGGCCTGCGAAATGGCGTGCCGCGGAAAAACCGGGCCGGATCCGGCCTGCGAAATGGCGTGCCGCGGAAAAACCGGGCCGGATCCGGCCTCCGAAATGGCGTGCCGCGGCAAAACCGGGCCGGATCCGGCCTGCGAAATGGCGTGCCGCGGCAAAACCGGGCCGGATCCGGCCTCCGAAATGGCGTGCGGCGGCAAAACCGGGCCGGATCCGGCCTCCGAAATGGCGTGCCGCGGCAAAACCGGGCCAGATCCGGCCTCCGAAACGGCGTGCCGCGGAAAAAACGGGCCGGATCCGGCCTCCGAAAGGGCGTGCGGCGGCAAAACCGGGCCGGATCCGGCCTGCGAAACGGCGTGCCGCGGCAAAACCGGGCCGGATCCGGCCTCCGAAACGGCGTGCCGCGGCAAAACCGGGCCGGATCCGGCCTCCGAAACGGCGTGCCGCGGCAAAACCGGGCCGGATCCGGCCTGCGAAACGGCGTGCCGCGGCAAAACCGGGCCGGATCCGGCCTGCGAAATGGCGTGCCGCGGCAAAACCGGGCCGGATCCGGCCTGCGAAATGGCGTGCCGCGGCAAAACCGGGCCGGATCCAGCCTGCGAAATGGCGTGCCACGGCAAAACCGGGCCGGATCCGGCCTCCGAAATGGCGTGCCGCGGCAAAACCGGGCCGGATCCGGCCTCCGAAACGGCGTGCCGCGGCAAAACCGGGCCGGAATCCGGCCTGCGAAATGGCGTGCCGCGGCAAAACCGGGCCGGATCCGGCCTGCGAAATGGCGTGCCGCGGCAAAACCGGGCCGGATCCGGCCTGCGAAATGGCGTGCCGCGGCAAAACCGGGCCGGATCCGGCCTGCGAAACGGCGTGCCGCGGCAAAACCGGGCCGGATCCGGCCTCCGAAATGGCGTGCCGCGGCAAAACCGGGCCGGATCCGGCCTCCGAAACGGCGTGCCGCGGAAAAAACCGGGCCGGAAACGGCGTGCCGCGTAAAAACCGGGCCGGATCCGGCCTCCGAAACGGCGTGCCGCGGAAAAAACCGGGCCGGATCCGGCCTCTGAAACGGCGTGCCGCGGAAAAAACCGGGCCGGAAACGGCGTGCCGCGGAAAAAACCGGGCCGGATCCGGCCTCTGAAACGGCGTGCCGCGGAAAAACCGGGCCGGATCCGGCCTCCGAAACGGCGTGCCGCGGAAAAACCGGGCCGGAAACGGCGTGCCGCGGAAAAACCGGGCCGGATCCGGCCTCCGAAACGGCGTGCCGCGGAAAAACCGGGCCGGATCCGGCCTCCGAAACGGCGTGCCGCGGAAAAACCGGGCCGGAAACGGCGTGCCGCGGAAAAACCGGGCCGGATCCGGCCTGCGAAATGGCGTGCCGCGGCAAAACCGGGCCGGATCCGGCCTGCGAAATGGTGTGCCGCGGCAAAACCGGGCCGGATCCGGCCTGCGAAATGGCGTGCCGCGGCAAAACCGGGCCGGATCCGGCCTGCGAAACGGCGTGCCGCGGCAAAACCGGGCCGGATCCGGCCTGCGAAATGGCGTGCGGCGGCAAAACCGGGCCGGATCCGGCCTCCGAAAGGGCGTGCCGCGGAAAAAACCGGGCCGGAAACGGCGTGCCGCGTAAAAACCGGGCCGGATCCGGCCTCCGAAACGGCGTGCCGCGGAAAAACCGGGCCGGATCCGGCCTCTGAAACGGCGTGCCGCGGAAAAAACCGGGCCGGAAACGGCGTGCCGCGGAAAAAAACGGGCCGGATCCGGCCTCCGAAACGGCGTGCCGCGGAAAAACCGGGCCGGATCCGGCCTCCGAAACGGCGTGCCGCGGAAAAAACCGGGCCGGAAACGGCGTGCCGCGGAAAAAACCGGGCCGGATCCGGCCTCCGAAACGGCGTGCCGCGGAAAAACCGGGCCGGATCCGGCCTCCGAAACGGCGTGCTGCGGAAAAAACCGGGCCGGAAACGGCGTGCCGCGGAAAAACCGGGCCGGATCCGGCCTCCGAAACGGCGTGCCGCGGAAAAACCGGGCCGGATCCGGCCTCCGAAACGGCGTGCCGCGGAAAAAACCGGGCCGGAAACGGCGTGCCGCGGAAAAACCGGGCCGGAAACGGCGTGCCGCGGAAAAACCGGGCCGGATCCGGCCTCCGAAACGGCGTGCTGCGGAAAAACCGGGCCAGAAACGGCGTACCGCGGAAAAACCGGGCCGGATCCGGCCTCCGAAACGGCGTGCCGCAGAAAAACCGGGCCGGAAACGGCGTGTCGCGGAAAAACCGGGCCGCATCCGGCCTCCGAAAGGGCGTGCCGCGGCAAAACCGGGCCGGATCCGGCCTCCGAAACGGCGTGCCGCGGCAAAACCGGGCCGGATCCGGCCTGCGAAATGGCGTGCCGCGGCAAAACTGGGCCGGATCCGGCCTGCGAAATGGCGTGCCGCGGCAAAACCGGGCCGGATCCGGCCTGCGAAATGGCGTGCCGCGGAAAAACCGGGCCGGATCCGGCCTCCGAAATGGCGTGCCGCGGCAAAACCGGGCCGGATCCGGCCTGCGAAATGGCGTGCCGCGGAAAAAACGGGCCGGATCCGGCCTTCGAAATGGCGTGCGGCGGCAAAACCGGGCCGGATCCGGCCTCCGAAATGGCGTGCCGCGGCAAAACCGGGCCGGATCCGGCCTCCGAAACGGCGTGCCGCGGAAAAAACGGGCCGGATCCGGCCTCCGAAAGGGCGTGCGGCGGCAAAACCGGGCCGGATCCGGCCTGCGAAACGGCGTGCCGCGGCAAAACCGGGCCGGATCCGGCCTGCGAAACGGCGTGCCGCGGCAAAACCGGGCCGGATCCGGCCTGCGAAACGGCGTGCCGCGGCAAAACCGGGCCGGATCCGGCCTGCGAAATGGCGTGCCGCGGCAAAACCGGGCCGGATCCGGCCTGCGAAATGGCGTGCCGCGGCAAAACCGGGCCGGATCCGGCCTGCGAAATGGCGTGCCGCGGCAAAACCGGGCCGGATCCGGCCTCCGAAATGGCGTGCCGCGGCAAAACCGGGCCGGATCCGGCCTCCGAAACGGCGTGCCGCGGCAAAACCGGGCCGGATCCGGCCTGCGAAATGGCGTGCCGCGGCAAAACCGGGCCGGATCCGGCCTGCGAAATGGCGTGCCGCGGCAATACCGGGCCGGATCCGGCCTGCGAAATGGCGTGCCGCGGCAAAACCGGGCCGGATCCGGCCTGCGAAATGGCGTGCGGCGGCAAAACCGGGCCGGATCCGGCCTGCGAAACGGCGTGCCGCGGCAAAACCGGGCCGTATCCGGCCTGCGAAATGGCGTGCCGCGGCAAAACCGGGCCGGATCCGGCCTCCGAAAGGGCGTGCCGCGGAAAAAACCGGGCCGGAAACGGCGTGCCGCGTAAAAACCGGGCCGGATCCGGCCTCCGAAACGGCGTGCCGCGGAAAAACCGGGCCGGATCCGGCCTCTGAAACGGCGTGCCGCGGAAAAACCGGGCCGGAAACGGCGTGCCGCGGAAAAAACCGGGCCGGATCCGGCCTCCGAAACGGCGTGCCGCGGAAAAACCGGGCCGGATCCGGCCTCCGAAACGGCGTGCCGCGGAAAAACCGGGCTGGAAACGGCGTGCCGCGGAAAAACCGGGCCGGATCCGGCCTGCGAAATGGCGTGCCGCGGCAAAACCGGGCCGGATCCGGCCTGCGAAATGGCGTGCCGCGGCAAAACCGGGCCGGATCCGGCCTCCGAAAGGGCGTTGCCGCGGCAAAACCGGGCCGGATCCGGCCTGCGTAATGGCGTGCCGCGGCAAAACCGGGCCGGATCCGGCCTCCGAAACGGCGTGCCGCGGCAAAACCGGGCCGCATCCGGCCTCCGAAAGGGCGTGCCGCGGCAAAACCGGGCCGGATCCGGCCTCCGAAACGGCGTGCCGCGGCAAAACCGGGCCGGATCCGGCCTGCGAAATGGCGTGCCGCGGCAAAACCGGGCCGGATCCGGCCTCCGAAAGGGCGTGCCGCGGCAAAACCGGGCCGGATCCGGCCTCCGAAACGGCGTGCCGCGGAAAAAACGGGCCGGATCCGGCCTCCGAAAGGGCGTGCGGCGGCAAAAACCGGGCCGGATCCGGCCTGCGAAACGGCGTGCCGCGGCAAAACCGGGCCGGATCCGGCCTCCGAAAGGGCGTGCGGCGGCAAAACCGGGCCGGATCCGGCCTGCGAAATGGCGTGCCGCGGCAAAACCGGGCCGGATCCGGCCTCCGAAACGGCGTGCCGCGGAAAAAACGGGCCGGATCCGGCCTGCGAAATGGCGTGCCGCAGCAAAACCGGGCCGGATCCGGCCTCCGAAACGGCGTGCCGCGGAAAAAACGGGCCGGATCCGGCCTGCGAAATGGCGTGCCGCGGCAAAACCGGGCCGGATCCGGCCTCCGAAACGGCGTGCCGCGGCAAAACCGGGCCGGATCCGGCCTGCGAAACGGCGTGCCGCGGCAAAACCGGGCCGGATCCGGCCTGCGAAATGGCGTGCCGCGGCAAAACCGGGCCGGATCCGGCCTGCGAAATGGCGTGCCGCGGCAAAACCGGGCCGGATCCGGCCTGCGAAATGGCGTGCCGCGGCAAAACCGGGCCGGATCCGGCCTCCGAAATGGCGTGCCGCGGCAAAACCGGGCCGCATCCGGCCTCCGAAACGGCGTGCCGCGGCAAAACCGGGCCGGATCCGGCCTGCGAAACGGCGTGCCGCGGAAAAACCGGGCCGGATCCGGCCTGCGAAATGGCGTGCCGCGGCAAAACCGGGCCGGATCCGGCCTGCGAAATGGCGTGCCGCGGCAAAACCGGGCCGGATCCGGCCTGCGAAATGGCGTGCCGCGGCAAAACCGGGCCGGATCCGGCCTGCGAAACGGCGTGCCGCGGCAAAACCGGGCCGGATCCGGCCTCCGAAATGGCGTGCCGCGGCAAAACCGGGCCGGATCCGGCCTCCGAAAGGGCGTGCCGCGGAAAAAACCGGGCCGGAAACGGCGTGCCGCGTAAAAACCGGGCCGGATCCGGCCTCCGAAACGGCGTGCCGCGGAAAAACCGGGCCGGATCCGGCCTCTGAAACGGCGTGCCGCGGAAAAACCGGGCCGGAAACGGCGTGCCGCGGAAAAAACCGGGCCGGATCCGGCCTCCGAAACGGCGTGCCGCGGAAAAAACCGGGCCGGATCCGGCCTCCGTAACGGCGTGCCGCGGAAAAACCGGGCCGGAAACGGCGTGCCGCGGAAAAACCGGGCCGGATCCGGCCTCCGAAACGGCGTGCCGCGGAAAAAACCGGGCCGGATCCGGCCTGCGAAATGGCGTGCCGCGGAAAAACCGGGCCGGAAACGGCGTGCCGCGGAAAAAACCGGGCCGGATCCGGCCTCCGAAACGGCGTGCCGCGGAAAAACCGGGCCGGATCCGGCCTCCGAAACGGCGTGCCGCGGAAAAAACCGGGCCGGAAACGGCGTGCCGCGGAAAAACCGGGCCGGAAACGGCGTGCCGCGGAAAAACCGGGCCGGATCCGGCCTCCGAAACGGCGTGCTGCGGAAAAACCGGGCCAGAAACGGCGTACCGCGGAAAAACCGGGCCGGATCCGGCCTCCGAAACGGCGTGCCGCAGAAAAACCGGGCCGGAAACGGCGTGCCGCGGAAAAAACCGGGCCGCATCCGGCCTCCGAAAGGGCGTGCCGCGGCAAAAACCGGGCCGGATCCGGCCTCCGAAACGGCGTGCCGCGGCAAAACCGGGCCGGATCCGGCCTGCGAAATGGCGTGCCGCGGCAAAACCGGGCCGGATCCGGCCTGCGAAATGGCGTGCCGCGGCAAAACCGGGCCGGATCCGGCCTCCGAAATGGCGTGCCGCGGCAAAACCGGGCCGGATCCGGCCTGCGAAATGGCGTGCCGCGGCAAAACCGGGCCGGATCCGGCCTTCGAAATGGCGTGCGGCGGCAAAACCGGGCCGGATCCGGCCTCCGAAATGGCGTGCCGCGGCAAAACCGGGCCGGATCCGGCCTCCGAAACGGCGTGCCGCGGAAAAAACGGGCCGGATCCGGCCTCCGAAACGGCGTGCCGCGGAAAAACCGGGCCGGATCCGGCCTGCGAAACGGCGTGCCGCGGCAAAACCGGGCCGGATCCGGCCTCCGAAACGGCGTGCCGCGGCAAAACCGGGCCGGATCCGGCCTGCGAAACGGCGTGCCGCGGCAAAACCGGGCCGGATCCGGCCTGCGAAATGGCGTGCCGCGGCAAAACCGGGCCGGATCCGGCCTGCGAAATGGCGTGCCGCGGCCTGCGAAATGGCGTGCCGCGGCAAAACCGGGCCGGATCCGGCCTGCGAAATGGCGTGCCGCGGCAAAACCGGGCCGGATCCGGCCTCCGAAACGGCGTGCCGCGGCAAAACCGGGCCGGATCCGGCCTGCGAAATGGCGTGCCGCGGAAAAACCGGGCCGGATCCGGCCTGCGAAATGGCGTGCCGCGGCAAAACCGGGCCGGATCCGGCCTGCGAAATGGCGTGCCGCGGCAAAACCGGGCCGGATCCGGCCTGCGAAATGGCGTGCCGCGGCAAAACCGGGCCGGATCCGGCCTGCGAAACGGCGTGCCGCGGCAAAACCGGGCCGTATCCGGCCTGCGAAATGGCGTGCCGCGGCAAAACCGGGCCGGATCCGGCCTCCGAAACGGCGTGCCGCGGAAAAACCGGGCCGGAAACGGCGTGCCGCGTAAAAAACCGGGCCGGATCCGGCCTCCGAAACGGCGTGCCGCGGAAAAACCGGGCCGGATCCGGCCTCTGAAACGGCGTGCCGCGGAAAAAACCGGGCCGGAAACGGCGTGCCGCGGAAAAACCGGGCCGGATCCGGCCTCCGAAACGGCGTGCCGCGGAAAAACCGGGCCGGATCCGGCCCTGCGAAACGGCGTGCCGCGGAAAAAACCGGGCCGGAAACGGCCGTGCCGCGGAAAAAACCGGGCCGGATCCGGCCTCCGAAACGGCGTGCCGCGGCAAAACCGGGCCGGATCCGGCCTCCGAAACGGCGTGCCGCGGAAAAACCGGGCCGGAAACGGCGTGCCGCGGAAAAACCGGGCCGGATCCGGCCTCCGAAACGGCGTGCCGCGGAAAAACCGGGCCGGATCCGGCCTCCGAAACGGCGTGCCGCGGAAAAACCGGGCCGGAAACGGCGTGCCGCGGAAAAACCGGGCCGGATCCGGCCTCCGAAACGGCGTGCTGCGGAAAAACCGGGCCGGAAACGGCGTGCCGCGGAAAAACCGGGCCGGATCCGGCCTCCGAAACGGCGTGCCGCACAAAAACCGAGCCGGAAACGGCGTGCCGCGGAAAAACCGGGCCGGATCCGGCCTCCGAAACGGCGTGCCGCGGAAAAACCGGGCTGGAAACGGCGTGCCGCGGAAAAAACCGGGCCGGATCCGGCCTCCGAAACGGCGTGCCGCGGAAAAAACCGGGCCAGATCCGGCCTCCGAAACGGCGTGCCGCGTAAAAACCGGGCCGGATCCAGCCTCCGAAACGGCGTGCCGCGGAAAAACCGGGCCGGATCCGGCCTCCGAAACGGCGTGCCGCGGAAAAAAACCGGGCCGGATCCGGCCTCCGAAACGGCGTGCCGCGGAAAAACCGGGCCGGATCCGGCCTCCGAAACGGCGTGCCGCGGAAAAACCGGGCCGGAAACGGCGTGCCGCGGAAAAACCAGGCCGGATCCGGCCTCCGAAACGGCGTGCGCGGAAAAACCGGGCCGGATCCGGCCTCCGAAACGGCGTGCCGCGGAAAAAAACCGGGCCGGATCCGGCCTCCGAAAGGGCGTGCCGCGGCAAAACCGGGCCGCATCCGGCCTCCGAAAGGGCGTGCCGCGGCAAAACCGGGCTGGATCCGGCCTGCGAAATGGCGTGCCGCGGCAAAACCGGGCCGGATCCGGCCTCCGAAACGGCGTGCCGCGGCAAAACCGGGCCGCATCCGGCCTCCGAAAGGGCGTGCCGCGGCAAAACCGGGCCGGATCCGGCCTGCGAAATGGCGTGCCGCGGCAAAACCGGGCCGGATCCGGCCTGCGAAATGGCGTGCCGCGGCAAAACTGGGCCGGATCCGGCCTGCGAAATGGCGTGCCACGGCAAAACCGGGCCGGATCCGGCCTGCGAAATGGCGTGCCGCGGCAAAACCGGGCCGGATCCGGCCTCCGAAATGGCGTGCCGCGGCAAAACCGGGCCGGATCCGGCCTGCGAAATGGCGTGCCGCGGCAAAACCGGGCCGGATCCGGCCTCCGAAATGGCGTGCGGCGGCAAAACCGGGCCGGATCCGGCCTCCGAAATGGCGTGGCCGCGGCAAAAACCGGGCCGGATCCGGCCTCCGAAACGGCGTGCCGCGGCAAAAAACGGGCCGGATCCGGCCTCGAAAGGGCGTCGCGGCGGCAAAACCGGGCCGGATCCGGCCTGCGAAACGGCGTGCCGCGGCAAAACCGGGCCGGATCCGGCCTGCGAAATGGCGTGCCGCGGAGAAACCGGGCCGGAAACGGTCGTGCCGCGGAAAAACCGGGCCGGATCCGGCCTCCGAAACGGCGTGCCGCGGAAAAACCGGGCCGGAAACGGCGTGCCGCGGAAAAACCGGGCCGGAAACGGCGTGCCGCGGAAAAACCGGGCCGGATCCGGCCTCCGAAACGGCGTGCCGCGGAAAAACCGGGCCGGATCCGGGCCTCCGAAACGGCGTGCTGCAGAAAAACCGGGCCGGAAACGGCGTGCCGCGGAAAAACCGGGCCGGATCCGGCCTCCGAAACGGCGTGCCGCACAAAAACCGAGCCGAAACGGCGTGCCGCGGAAAAACCGGGCCGGATCCGGCCTCCGAAACGGGCGTGCCCGCGGAAAAACCGGGCTGGAAACGGCGTGCCGCGGAAAAAACCGGGCCGGATCCGGCCTCCGAAACGGCGTGCCGCGGAAAAAACCGGGCCAGATCCGGCCTCCGAAACGGCGTGCCGCGTAAAAACCGGGCCGGATCCAGCCTCCGAAATGGCGTGCCGCGGAAAAACCGGGCCGGATCCGGCCTCCGAAAGGGCGTGCGGCGGCAAAACCGGGCCGGATCCGGCCTGCGAAACGGCGTGCCGCGGCAAAACCGGGCCGGATCCGGCCTCCGAAAGGGCGTGCGGCGGCAAAACCGGGCCGGATCCGGCCTGCGAAATGGCGTGCCGCGGCAAAACCGGGCCGGATCCGGCCTCCGAAACGGCGTGCCGCGGAAAAAAACGGGCCGGATCCGGCCTGCGAAATGGGCGTGCCGCAGCAAAACCGGGCCGGATCCGGCCTCCGAAACGGCGTGCCGCGGAAAAAAAAACGGGCGGATCCGGCCTGCGAAATGGCGTGCCGCGGCAAAACCGGGCCGGATCCGGCCTCCGAAACGGCGTGCCGCGGCAAAACCGGGCCGGATCCGGCCTGCGAAACGGCGTGCCGCGGCAAAACCGGGCCGGATCCGGCCTGCGAAATGGCGTGCCGCGGCAAAACCGGGCCGGATCCGGCCTGCGAAATGGCGTGCCGCGGCAAAACCGGGCCGGATCCGGCCTGCGAAATGGCGTGCCGCGGCAAAACCGGGCCGGATCCGGCCTCCGAAATGGCGTGCCGCGGCAAAACCGGGCCGCATCCGGCCTCCGAAACGGCGTGCCGCGGCAAAACCGGGCCGGATCCGGCCTGCGAAACGGCGTGCCGCGGAAAAAACCGGGCCGGATCCGGCCTGCGAAATGGCGTGCCGCGGCAAAACCGGGCCGGATCCGGCCTGCGAAATGGCGTGCCGCGGCAAAACCGGGCCGGATCCGGCCTGCGAAATGGCGTGCCGCGGCAAAACCGGGCCGGATCCGGCCTGCGAAACGGTCGTGCCGCGGCAAAAACCGGGCCGGATCCGGCCTCCGAAATGGCGTGCCGCGGCAAAACCGGGCCGGATCCGGCCTCCGAAAGGGGCGTGCCGCGGAAAAACCGGGCCGGAAACGGCGTGCCGCGTAAAAAACCGGGCCGGATCCGGCCTCCGAAACGGCGTGCCGCGGAAAAACCGGGCCGGATCCGGCCTCTGAAACGGCGTGCCGCGGAAAAACCGGGCCGGAAACGGCGTGCCGCGGAAAAAACCGGGCCGGATCCGGCCTCCGAAACGGCGTGCCGCGGAAAAACCGGGCCGGATCCGGCCTCCGTAACGGCGTGCCGCGGAAAAACCGGGCCGGAAACGGCGTGCCGCGGAAAAACCGGGCCGGATCCGGCCTCCGAAACGGCGTGCCGCGGAAAAAACCGGGCCGGATCCGGCCTGCGAAATGGCGTGCCGCGGAAAAACCGGGCCGGAAACGGCGTGCCGCGGAAAAACCGGGCCGGATCCGGCCTCCGAAACGGCGTGCCGCGGAAAAACCGGCCGGATCCGGCCTCCGAAACGGCGTGCCGCGGAAAAACCGGGCCGGAAACGGTCGTGCCGCGGAAAAAACCGGGCCGGAAACGGCGTGCCGCGGAAAAACCGGGCCGGATCCGGCCTCCGAAACGGCGTGCTGCGGAAAAACCGGGCCAGAAACGGCGTACCGCGGAAAAACCGGGCCGGATCCGGCCTCCGAAACGGCGTGCCGCAGAAAAACCGGGCCGGAAACGGCGTGCCGCGGAAAAACCGGGCCGCATCCGGCCTCCGAAAGGGCGTGCCGCGGCAAAACCGGGCCGGATCCGGCCTCCGAAACGGCGTGCCGCGGCAAAACCGGGCCGGATCCGGCCTGCGAAATGGCGTGCCGCGGCAAAACCGGGCCGGATCCGGCCTGCGAAATGGCGTTGCCGCGGCAAAACCGGGCCGGATCCGGCCTCCGAAATGGCGTGCCGCGGCAAAACCGGGCCGGATCCGGCCTGCGAAATGGCGTGCCGCGGCAAAACCGGGCCGGATCCGGCCTTCGAAATGGCGTGCGGCGGCAAAACCGGGCCGGATCCGGCCTCCGAAATGGCGTGCCGCGGCAAAACCGGGCCGGATCCGGCCCTCCGAAACGGCGTGCCGCGGAAAAAAACGGGCCGGATCCGGCCTCCGAAACGGCGTGCCGCGGAAAAAACCGGGCCGGATCCGGCCTGCGAAACGGCGTGCCGCGGCAAAACACGGGCCGGATCCGGCCTCCGAAACGGCGTGCCGCGGCAAAACCGGGCCGGATCCGGCCTGCGAAACGGCGTGCCGCGGCAAAACCGGGCCGGATCCGGCCTGCGAAATGGCGTGCCGCGGCAAAACCGGGCCGGATCCGGCCTGCGAAATGGCGTGCCGCGGCAAAACCGGGCCGGATCCGGCCTGCGAAATGGCGTGCCGCGGCAAAACCGGGCCGGATCCGGCCTGCGAAATGGCGTGCCGCGGCAAAACCGGGCCGGATCCGGCCTCCGAAACGGCGTGCCGCGGCAAAACCGGGCCGGATCCGGCCTGCGAAATGGCGTGCCCGCGGAAAAAACCGGGCCGGATCCGGCCTGCGAAATGGCGTGCCGCGGCAAAACCGGGCCGGATCCGGCCTGCGAAATGGCGTGCCGCGGCAAAAACCGGGCCGGATCCGGCCTGCGAAATGGCGTGCCGCGGCAAAACCGGGCCGGATCCGGCCTGCGAAACGGCGTGCCGCGGCAAAACCGGGCCGTATCCGGCCTGCGAAATGGCGTGCCGCGGCAAAACCGGGCCGGATCCGGCCTCCGAAACGGCGTGCCGCGGAAAAACCGGGCCGGAAACGGCGTGCCGCGTAAAAACCGGGCCGGATCCGGCCTCCGAAACGGCGTGCCGCGGAAAAACCGGGCCGGATCCGGCCTCTGAAACGGCGTGCCGCGGAAAAACCGGGCCGGAAACGGCTGTGCCGCGGAAAAACCGGGCCGGATCCGGCCTCCGAAACGGCGTGCCGCGGAAAAACCGGGCCGGATCCGGCCTGCGAAACGGCGTGCCGCGGAAAAAACCGGGCCGGAAACGGCGTGCCGCGGAAAAAAACCGGGCCGGATCCGGCCCTCCGAAACGGCGTGCCGCGGAAAAACCGGGCCGGATCCGGCCTCCGAAACGGCGTGCCGCGGAAAAACCGGGCCGGAAACGGTCGTGCCGCGGAAAAACCGGGCCGGATCCGGCCTCCGAAACGGCGTGCCGCGGAAAAACCGGGCCGGATCCGGCCTCCGAAACGGCGTGCCGCGGAAAAAACCGGGCCGGAAACGGCGTGCCGCGGAAAAAAACCGGGCCGGATCCGGCCTCCGAAACGGCGTGCTGCGGAAAAAACCGGGCCGGAAACGGCGTGCCGCGGAAAAACCGGGCCGGATCCGGCCTCCGAAACGGGCGTGCCGCACAAAAAACCGAGCCGGAAACGGCGTGCCGCGGAAAAAACCGGGCCGGATCCGGCCTCCGAAACGGCGTGCCGCGGAAAAACCGGGCTGGAAACGGCGTGCCGCGGAAAAAACCGGGCCGGATCCGGCCTCCGAAACGGCGTGCCGCGGAAAAAACCGGGCCAGATCCGGCCTCCGAAACGGCGTGCCGCGTAAAAAACCGGGCCGGATCCAGCCTCCGAAACGGCGTGCCGCGGAAAAACCGGGCCGGATCCGGCCTCCGAAACGGCGTGCCGCGGAAAAACCGGGCCGGATCCGGCCTCCGAAACGGCGTGCCGCGGAAAAACCGGGCCGGATCCGGCCTCCGAAACGGCGTGCCGCGGAAAAACCGGGCCGGAAACGGCGTGCCGCGGAAAAACCAGGCCGGATCCGGCCTCCGAAACGGCGTGCCGCGGAAAAACCGGGCCGGATCCGGCCTCCGAAACGGCGTGCCGCGGAAAAACCGGGCCGGATCCGGCCTCCGAAAGGGCGTGCCGCGGCAAAACCGGGCCGCATCCGGCCTCCGAAAGGGCGTGCCGCGGCAAAACCGGGCTGGATCCGGCCTGCGAAATGGCGTGCCGCGGCAAAACCGGGCCGGATCCGGCCTCCGAAACGGCGTGCCGCGGCAAAACCGGGCCGCATCCGGCCTCCGAAAGGGCGTGCCGCGGCAAAACCGGGCCGGATCCGGCCTGCGAAATGGCGTGCCGCGGCAAAAACCGGGCCGGATCCGGCCTGCGAAATGGCGTGCCGCGGCAAAACCGGGCCGGATCCGGCCTGCGAAATGGCGTGCCACGGCAAAACCGGGCCGGATCCGGCCTGCGAAATGGCGTGCCGCGGCAAAACCGGGCCGGATCCGGCCTCCGAAATGGCGTGCCGCGGCAAAACCGGGCCGGATCCGGCCTGCGAAATGGCGTGCCGCGGCAAAACCGGGCCGGATCCGGCCTCCGAAATGGCGTGCGGCGGCAAAACCGGGCCGGATCCGGCCTCCGAAATGGCGTGCCGCGGCAAAACCGGGCCGGATCCGGCCTCCGAAACGGCGTGCCGCGGCAAAAACGGGCCGGATCCGGCCTCCGAAAGGGCGTGCGGCGGCAAAACCGGGCCGGATCCGGCCTGCGAAACGGCGTGCCGCGGCAAAACCGGGCCGGATCCGGCCTGCGAAATGGCGTGCCGCGGAGAAGAACCGGGCCGGAAACGGCGTGCCGCGGAAAAACCGGGCCGGATCCGGCCTCCGAAACGGTCGTGCCGCGGAAAAAACCGGGCCGGAAACGGCGTGCCGCGGAAAAAACCGGGCCGGAAACGGCGTGCCGCGGAAAAACCGGGCCGGATCCGGCCTCCGAAACGGCGTGCCGCGGAAAAAACCGGGCCGGATCCGGCCTCCGAAACGGCTGTGCTGCAGAAAAAACCGGGCCGGAAACGGCGTGCCGCGGAAAAAACCGGGCCGGATCCGGCCTCCCGAAACGGCGTGCCGCACAAAAACCGAGCCGGAAACGGCGTGCCGCGGAAAAACCGGGCCGGATCCGGCCTCCAAACGGCGTGCCGCGGAAAAACCGGGCTGGAAACGGCGTGCCGCGGAAAAACCGGGCCGGATCCGGCCTCCGAAACGGCGTGCCGCGGAAAAACCGGGCCAGATCCGGCCTCCGAAACGGCGTGCCGCGTAAAAACCGGGCCGGATCCAGCCTCCGAAATGGCGTGCCGCGGAAAAAACCGGGCCGGATCCGGCCTCCGAAACGGCGTGCCGCGGAAAAAACCGGGCCGGATCCGCCTCCGAAACGGCGTGCCGCGGAAAAACCGGGCCGGATCCGGCCTCCGAAACGGCGTGCCGCGGAAAAAACCGGGCCGGAAACGGCGTGCCGCGGAAAAACCAGGCCGGATCCGGCCTCCGAAACGGCGTTGCCGCGGAAAAACCGGGCCGGATCCGGCCTCCGAAATGGCGTGCCGCGGAAAAACCGGGCCGGAAACGGCGTACCGCGGAAAAAACCGGGCCGGATCCGGCCTCCGAAACGGCGTGCCGCGGAAAAAACCGGGCCGGAAACGGCGTGCCGCGGAAAAACCGGGCCGGATCCGGCCTCCGAAACGGCATGCCGCAGAAAAACCGGGCCGGAAACGGCGTGCCGCGGAAATACCGGGCCGGGTCCGGCCTCCGAAACGGCGTGCCGCGGCAAAACCGGGCCGGATCCGGCCTCCGAAAGGGCGTGCCGCGGCAAAACCGGGCCGCATCCGGCCTGCGAAATGGCGTGCCGCGGCAAAACCGGGCCGGATCCGGCCTCCGAAACGGCGTGCCGCGGCAAAACCGGGCCGCATCCGGCCTCCGAAAGGGCGTGCCGCGGCAAAACCGGGCCGGATCCGGCCTCCGAAACGGCGTGCCGCGGCAAAACCGGGCCGGATCCGGCCTGCGAAATGGCGTGCCGCGGCAAAACCGGGCCGGATCCGGCCTGCGAAATGGCGTGCCGCGGCAAAACCGGGCCGGATCCGGCCCTGCGAAATGGCGTGCCGCGGCAAAACCGGGCCGGATCCGGCCTCCGAAATGGCGTGCCGCGGCAAAACCGGGCCGGATCCGGCCTGCGAAATGGCGTGCCGCGGCAAAACCGGGCCGGATCCGGCCTCCGAAATGGCGTGCGGCGGCAAAACCGGGCCGGATCCGGCCTCCGAAAGGGCGTGTCCGCGGCAAAACCGGGCCGGATCCGGCCTCCGAAACGGCGTGCCGCGGCAAAAACCGGGCCGGATCCGGCCTGCGAAATGGCGTGCCGCGGAAAAAAACCGGGCCGGAAACGGCGTGCCGCGGAAAAAACCGGGCCGGATCCGGCCTCCGAAAGGGCGTGCCGCGGAAAAACCGGGCCGGATCCGGCCTCCGAAACGGCGTGCCGCGGAAAAACCGGGCCGGATCCAGCCTCCGAAACGGCGTGCCGCGGAAAAAAACCGGGCCGGATCCGGCCTCCGAAACGGCGTGCCGCGGAAAAACCGGGCCGGAAACGGCGTGCCGCGGAAAAACCGGGCCGGATCCGGCCTCCGAAACGGCGTGCCGCGGAAAAACCGGGCCGGAAACGGCGTGCCGCGGAAAAACCGGGCCGGATCCGGCCTCCGAAACGGCGTGCCGCAGAAAAACCGGGCCGGAAACGGCGTGCCGCGGCAAAACCGGGCCGGATCCGGCCTGCGAAAACGGCGTGCCGCGGAAAAACCGGGCCGGATCCAGCCTCCGAAACGGCGTGCCGCGGAAAAACCGGGCCGGATCCGGCCTCCGAAACGGCGTGCCGCGGAAAAACCGGGCCGGATCCGGCCTCCGGAAACGGCGTGCCGCGGAAAAACCGGGCCGGAAACGGCGTGCCGCGGAAAAACCGGGCCGGATCCGGCACCTCGCGAAACGGCGTGCCGCGGAAAAACCGGGCCGGAAACGGCGTGCCGCGTAAAAACCGGGCCGGATCCGGCCTCCGAAACGGCGTGCCGCGGAAAAACCGGGCCGGATCCGGCCTCCGAAACGGCGTGCCGCGGAAAAAACCGGGCCGGAAACGGCGTGCCGCGGAAAAACCGGGCCGGATCCGGCCTCTGAAACGGCGTGCCGCGGAAAAACCGGGCCGGATCCGGCCTCCGAAACGGCGTGCCGCGGAAAAACCGGGCCGGAAACGGCGTGCCGCGGAAAAACCGGGCCGGATCCGGCCTCCGAAACGGCGTGCCGCGGCAAAAACGGGCCGCATCCGGCCTCCGAAACGGCGTGCCGCGGAAAAACCGGGCCGGATCCGGCCTCCGAAACGGCGTGCCGCGGAAAAACCGGGCCGGAAACGGCGTGCCGCGGAAAAACCGGGCCGGATCCGGCCTCCGAAACGGCGTGCCGCGGAAAAAACCGGGCCGGATCCGGCCTCCGAAACGGCGTGCCGCGGAAAACCGGGCCGGAAACGGCGTGCCGCGGAAAAACCGGGCCGGATCCGGCCTCCGAAACGGCGTGCCGCGGAAAAACCGGGCCGGAAACGGCGTGCCGCGGAAAAACCGGGCCGGATCCGGCCTCCGAAACGGCGTGCC
>NW_027441337.1:0-52932 GCF_949628215.1 Phalacrocorax aristotelis | reverse complement strand
GAAACGGCGTGCCGCGGAAAAACCGGGCCGGAAACGGCCTCCGAAACGGCGTGCCGCGGAAAAACCGGGCCGGATCCGGCCTCCGAAACGGCGTGCCGCGGAAAAACCGGGCCGGAAACGGTGTGCCGCGGAAAAACTGGGCCGGATCCGGCCTCCGAAACGGCGTGCCGCGGAAAAACCGGGCCAGATCCGGCCTCCGAAATGGCGTGCCGCGGAAAAACCGGGCCGGAAACGGCGTGCCGCGGAAAAACCGGGCCGGATCCGGCCTCCGAAACGGCGTGCCGCGGAAAAACCGGGCCGGAAACGGCGTGCCGCAGAAAAACCGGGCCGGATCCGGCCTCCGAAACGGCGTGCCGCGGAGAAACCGGGCCGGAAACGGCGTGCCGCGGAAAAACCGGGCCGGATCCGGCCTCCGAAACGGCGTGCCGCGGAAAAACCGGGCCGGAAACGGCCTCCGAAACGGCGTGCCGCAGAAAAACCGGGCCGGATCCGGCCTCCGAAACGGCGTGCCGCGGAAAAACCGGGCCGGAAACGGCGTGCCGCGGAAAAACCGGGCCGGATCCGGCCTCCGAAACGGCGTGCCGCGGAAAAACCGGGCCGGAAACGGCGTGCCGCGGAAAAACCGGGCCGGATCCGGCCTCCGAAACGGCGTGCCGCGGAAAAACCGGGCCGGATCCGGCCTCCGAAACGGCGTGCCGCAGAAAAACCGGGCCGGAAACGGCGTGCCGCGGAAAAACTGGGCCGGATCCGGCCTCCGAAACGGCGTGCCGCGGAAAAACCGGGCCGGATCCGGCCTCCGAAACGGCGTGCCGCGGAAAAACCGGGCCGGAAACGGCCTCCGAAACGGCGTGCCGCAGAAAAACCGGGCCGGATCCGGCCTCCGAAACGGCGTGCCGCGGAAAAACCGGGCCGGAAACGGCGTGCCGCGGAAAAACCGGGCCGGATCCGGCCTCCGAAAAGGCGTGCCGCAGAAAAACCGGGCCAGATCCGGCCTCCGAAATGGCGTGCCGCGGAAAAACCGGGCCGGAAACGGCGTGCCGCGGAAAAACCGGGCCGGATCCGGCCTCCGAAACGGCGTGCCGCGGAAAAACCGGGCCGGAAACGGCGTGCCGCAGAAAAACCGGGCCGGATCCGGCCTCCGAAACGGCGTGCCGCGGAAAAACCGGCCGGAAACGGCCTCCGAAACGGCGTGCCGCGGAAAAACCGGGCCGGAAACGGCCTCCGAAACGGCGTGCGGCGGAAAAACCGGGCCGGATCCGGCCCTCCGAAACGGCGTGCCGCGGAAAAACCGGGCCGGAAACGGTGTGCCGCAGAAAAACCGGGCCGGATCCGGCCTCCGAAACGGCGTGCCGCGGAAAAACCGGGCCGGATCCGGCCTCCGAAACGGCGTGCCGCAGAAAAACCGGGCCGGAAACGGCGTGCCGCGGAAAAACTGGGCCGGATCCGGCCTCCGAAACGGGCGTGCCGCGGAAAAACCGGGCCGGATCCGGCCTCCGAAACGGCGTGCCGCGGAAAAACCGGGCCGGAAATGGCGTGCCGCAGAAAAACCGGGCCGGAAACGGCGTGCCGCGGAAAAACCGGGCCGGATCCAGCCTCTGAAACGGCGTGCCGTGGAAAAACCGGGCCGGAAACGGCGTGCCGCAGAAAAACTGGGCCGGATCCGGCCTCCGAAACGGCGTGCCGCGCGGAAAAACCGGGCCGGATCCGGCCTCCGAAACGGCGTGCCGCGGAAAAAACCGGGCCGGAAATGGCGTGCCGCAGAAAAAACCGGGCCGGAAACGGCGTGCCGCGGAAAAACCGGGCCGGATCCTGCCTCCGAAACGGCGTGCCGTGGAAAAACCGGGCCGGAAACGGCGTGCCGCAGAAAAACCGGGCCGGATCCGGCCTCCGAAACGGCGTGCCGTGGAAAACCCGGGCCGGATCTGGCCTCCGAAACGGCGTGCCGCGGAAAAACCGGGCCGGAAACGGCGTGCCGCGGAAAAAATTGGGCCGGATCCGGCCTCCGAAACGGCGTGCCGCGGGAAAACCGGGCCGGAAACGGCGTGCCGCGGAAAAACCGGGCCGGAAACGGCCTCCGAAACGGCGTGCCGCGGAAAAACCGGGCCAGATCCGGCCTCCGAAATGGCATGCCGCGGAAAAACCGGGCCGGAAACGGCGTGCCGCGGAAAAACCGGGCCGGATCCGGCCTCCGAAACGGCGTGCCGCGGAAAAACCGGGCCGGAAACGGCGTGCCGCGGAAAAACCGGGCCGGATCCGGCCTCCGAAACGGCGTGCCGCGGAAAAACCGGGCCGGATCCGGCCTCCGAAACGGCGTGCCGCAGAAAAACCGGGCCGGAAACGGCGTGCCGCGGAAAAACTGGGCCGGATTCGGCCTCCGAAACGGCGTGCCGCGGAAAAACCCGGGCCGGATCCGGCCTCCGAAATGGCGTGCCGCGGAAAAACCGGGCCGGAAACGGCGTGCCGCGGAAAAACCGGGCCGGATCCGGCCTCCGAAACGGTCGTGCCGCGGGAAAACCGGGCTGGAAACGGCGTGCCGTGGAAAAACCGGGCCGGATCCGGCCTCCGAAACGGCGTGCCGCGGAAAAACCGGGCCGGAAACGGCCTCCGAAACGGCGTGCCGCGGAAAAACTGGGCCGGATCCGGCCTCCGAAACGGCGTGCCGCGGAAAAAACCGGGCCGGAAACGGCGTGCCGCGGAAAAACCGGGCCGGATCCGGCCTCCGAAACGGCGTGCCGCGGAAAAACCGGGCCGGAAACGGCGTGCCGCGGAAAAACCGGGCCGGAAACGGCGTGCCGCGGAAAAACGGGGCCGGATCCGGCCTCCGAAACGGCGTGCCTCGGAAAAACCGGGCCGGATCCGGCCTCCGAAACGGCGTGCCGCGGAAAAACCGGGCCGGATCCGGCCTCCGAAACGGCGTGCGGCGGAAAAAACCATCCGGATCCGGCCTCCGAAACAGCGTGCCGCGGAAAAACTGGGCCGGATCCGGCCTCCGAAACGGCGTGCCGCGGAAAAACCGGGCCGGAAACGGCTTGCCGTAGAAAACCGGGCCGGATCCGGCCTCCGAAACGGCGTGCCGCGGAAAAACCGGGCCGGAAACGGCGTGCCGCGGAAAAACCGGGCCGGATCCGGCCTCCGAAACGGCGTGCCGCGGAAAAAACCGGGCCGGAAACGGCGTGCCGCGGAAAAACCGGGCCGGATCCGGCCTCCGAAACGGCGTGCCGCGGAAAAACCGGGCCGGATCCGGCCTCCGAAACGGCGTGCCGCAGAAAAACCGGGCCGGAAACGGCGTGCCGCGGAAAAACTGGGCCGGATCCGGCCTCCGAAACGGCGTGCCGCGGAAAAACCGGGCCGGATCCGGCCTCCGAAACGGCGTGCCGCGGAAAAACCGGGCCGGAAATGGCGTGCCGCGGAAAAACCGGGCCGGAAACGGCGTGCCGCGGAAAAACCGGGCCAGATCCGGCCTCCGAAACGGCGTGCCGCGGAAAAAACCGGGCCGGAAACGGCGTGCCGCGGAAAAACCGGGCCGGATCCGGCCTCCGAAACGGCGTGCCGCGGAAAAACCGGGCCGGAAACAGCGTGCCGCAGAAAAACCGGGCCGGATCCGGCCTCCGAAACGGCGTGCCGTGGAAAACCCGGGCCGGATCTGGCCTCCGAAACGGCGTGCCGCGGAAAAACCGGGCCGGAAACGGCGTGCCGCGGAAAAATTGGGCCGGATCCGGCCTCCGAAACGGCGTGCCGCGGAAAAACCGGGCCGGAAACGGCGTGCCGCGGAAAAACCGGGCCGGAAACGGCCTCCGAAACGGCGTGCCGCGGAAAAAACCGGGCCAGATCCGGCCTCCGAAATGGCATGCCGCGGAAAAACCGGGCCGGAAACGGCGTGCCGCGGAAAAACCGGGCCGGATCCGGCCTCCGAAACGGCGTGCCGCGGAAAAACCGGGCCGGAAACGGCGTGCCGCGGAAAAAACCGGGCCGGATCCGGCCTCCGAAACGGCGTGCCGCGGAAAAACCGGGCCGGATCCGGCCTCCGAAACGGCGTGCCGCAGAAAAACCGGGCCGGAAACGGCGTGCCGCGGAAAAACTGGGCCGGATTCGGCCTCCGAAACGGCGTGCCGCGGAAAAACCGGGCCGGAAACGGCCTCCGAATTGGCGTGCCGCGGAAAAACCGGGCCGGAAATGGCGTGCCGCAGAAAAACCCGGGCAGGAAACGGCGTGCCGCGGAAAAACCGGGCCAGATCCGGCCTCCGAAACGGCGTGCCGCGGAAAAAACCGGGCCGGAAACGGCGTGCCGCAGCAGAAAAACCGGTCCGGATCCGGCCTCCGAAACGGCGTGCCGCGGAAAAACCGGGCCGGAAACGGCGTGCCGCGGAAAAACCGGGCCGGAAACGGCCTCCGAAACGGCGTGCCGCGGAAAAACCGGGCTGGAAACGGCGTGCCGCGGAAAAACTGGGCCGGAAACGGCGTGACGCGGAAAAACCGGGCCGGATCCGGCCTCCGAAACGGCGTGCCGCGGAAAAACCGGGCCGGAAACGGCCTCCGAAACGGCGTGCCGCGGAAAAACCGGGCCGGATCCGGCCTCCGAAACGGCGTGCCGCGGAAAAACCGGGCCGGAAACGGTGTGCCGCGGAAAAACTGGGCCGGATCCGGCCTCCGAAACGGCGTGCCGCGGAAAAACCGGGCCGGATCCGGCCTCCGAAACGGCGTGCCGCGGAAAAACCGGGCCGGAAACGGCGTGCCGCGGAAAAACCGGGCCGGATACGGCCTCCGAAACGGCGTGCCGCGGAAAAACCGGGCCAGATCCGGCCTCCGAAATGGCGTGCCGCGGAAAAACCGGGCCGGAAACGGCGTGCCGCGGAAAAACCGGGCCGGATCCGGCCTCCGAAACGGCGTGCCGCGGAAAAACCGGGCCGGAAACGGCGTGCCGCAGAAAAACCGGGCCGGATCCGGCCTCCGAAACGGCGTGCCGCGGAAAAACCGGGCCGGAAACGGCGTGCCGCGGAAAAACCGGGCCGGATCCGGCCTCCGAAACGGCGTGCCGCGGAAAAAACCGGGCCGGAAACGGCCTCCGAAACGGCGTGCCGCAGAAAAACCGGGCCGGATCCGGCCTCCGAAACGGCGTGCCGCGGAAAAACTGGGCCGGAAACGGCGTGCCGCGGAAAAAACCGGGCCGGATCCGGCCTCCGAAACGGCGTGCCGCGGAAAAACCGGGACGGAAACGGCGTGCCGCGGAAAAACCGGGCCGGAAACGGCCTCCGAAACGGCGTTCCGCGGAAAAACCTGGCCGGATCCGGCCTCCGAAACGGCGTGCCGCGGAAAAACCGGGCCGGAAACGGCGTGCCGCGGAAAAACCGGGCCGGATCCGGCCTCCGAAACGGCGTTCCGCGGAAAAACCTGGCCGGATCCGGCCTCCGAAACGGCGTGCCGCGGAAAAACCGGGCCGGAAACGGCGTGCCGCGGAAAAACCGGGCCGGATCCGGCCTCCGAAACGGCGTGCCGCGGAAAAACCGGGCCGGATCCGGCCTCCGAAACGGCGTGCCGCGGAAAAACCGGGCCGGATCCGGCCTCCGAAACGGCGTGCCGCGGAAAAACCGGGCCGGAAACGGCGTGCCGCAGAAAAACCGGTCCGGATCCGGCCTCCGAAACGGCGTGCCGCGGAAAAACCGGGCCGGAAACGGCGTGCCGCGGAAAAACCGGGCCGGAAACGGCCTCCGAAACGGCGTGCCGCGGAAAAAACCGGGCTGGAAACGGCGTGCCGCGGAAAAACTGGGCCGGAAACGGCGTGACGCGGAAAAACCGGGCCGGATCCGGCCTCCGAAACGGCGTGCCGCGGAAAAACCGGGCCGGAAACGGCCTCCGAAACGGCGTGCCGCCGAAAAACCGGGCCGGATCCGGCCTCCGAAACGGCGTGCCGCGGAAAAAACCGGGCCGGAAACGGTGTGCCGCGGAAAAACTGGGCCGGATCCGGCCTCCGAAACGGCGTGCCGCGGAAAAACCGGGCCGGATCCGGCCTCCGAAACGGCGTGCCGCGGAAAAACCGGGCCGGAAACGGCGTGCCGCGGAAAAACCGGGCCGGATACGGCCTCCGAAACGGCGTGCCGCGGAAAAACCGGGCCAGATCCGGCCTCCGAAATGGCGTGCCGCGGAAAAACCGGGCCGGAAACGGCGTGCCGCGGAAAAACCGGGCCGGATCCGGCCTCCGAAACGGCGTGCCGCGGAAAAACCGGGCCGGAAACGGCGTGCCGCAGAAAAACCGGGCCGGATCCGGCCTCCGAAACGGCGTGCCGCGGAAAAACCGGGCCGGAAACGGCGTGCCGCGGAAAAACCGGGCCGGATCCGGCCTCCGAAACGGCGTGCCGCGGAAAAACCGGGCCGGAAACGGCCTCCGAAACGGCGTGCCGCAGAAAAACCGGGCCGGATCCGGCCTCCGAAACGGCGTGCCGCGGAAAAACTGGGCCGGAAACGGCGTGCCGCGGAAAAACCGGGCCGGATCCGGCCTCCGAAACGGCGTGCCGCGGAAAAACCGGGACGGAAACGGCGTGCCGCGGAAAAACCGGGCCGGAAACGGCCTCCGAAACGGCGTTCCGCGGAAAAACCTGGCCGGATCCGGCCTCCGAAACGGCGTGCCGCGGAAAAACCGGGCCGGATCCGGCCTCCGAAATGGCGTGCCGCGGAAAAACCGGGCCGGAAACGGCGTGCCGCGGAAAAACCGGGCCGGATCCGGCCTCCGAAATGGCGTGCCGCGGAAAAACCGGGCTGGAAACGGCGTGCCGCGGAAAAACCGGGCCGGAAACGGCGTGCCGCGGAAAAACCGGGCCGGATCCGGCCTCCGAAACGGCGTGCCGCGGAAAAACCGGGCCGGAAACGGCCTCCGAAACGGCGTGCCGCGGAAAAACCGGGCCGGATCCGGCCTCCGAAACGGCGTGCCGCGGAAAAACCGGGCCGGAAACGGCGTGCCGCGGAAAAACCGGGCCGGATCCGGCCTCCGAAACGGCGTGCCGCGGAAAAACCGGGCCGGAAACGGCGTGCCGCGGAAAAACCGGGCCAGAGCCGGCCTCCGAAACGGCGTGCCGCGGAGAAACCGGACCGGAAACGGCGTGCCGCGGAAAAACCGGGCCGGATCCGGCCTCCGAAATGGCGTGCTGCGGAAAAACCGGGCTGGAAACGGCGTGCCGCGGAAAAACCGGGCCGGAAACGGCGTGCCGCGGAAAAACCGGGCCGGATCCGGCCTCCGAAACGGCGTGCCACCGAAAAACCGGGCCGGAAACGGCCTCCGAAACGGCGTGCCGCGGAAAAACCGGGCCGGATCCGGCCTCCGAAACGGCGTGCCGCGGAAAAACCGGGCCGGAAACGGTGTGCCGCGGAAAAACTGGGCCGGATCCGGCCTCCGAAACGGCGTGCCGCGGGAAAACCGGGCCAGATCCGGCCTCCGAAACGGCGTTCCGCGGGAAAACCGGGCCGGATCCGGCCTCCGAAACGGCATGCCGCGGAGAAACCGGGCCGGAAACGGCGTGCCGCGGAAAAACCGGGCCGGATCCGGCCTCCGAAACGGCGTGCCGCGGAAAAACCGGGCCGGATCCGGCCTCCGAAATGGCGTGCCGTGGAAAAACCGGGCCGGAAACGGCGTGCCGCGGAAAAACCGGGCCGGATCCGGCCTCCGAAACGGCGTGCCGCGGAAAAACCGGGCCGGAAACGGCGTGCCGCAGAAAAACCGGGCCGGATCCGGCCTCCGAAACGGCGTGCCGCGGAAAAACCGGGCCGGAAACGGCGTGCCGCGGAAAAACCGGGCCGGATCCGGCCTCCGAAACGGCGTGCCGCGGAAAAACCGGGCCGGAAACGGCCTCCGAAACGGCGTGCCGCAGAAAAACCGGGCCGGATCCGGCCTCCGAAACGGCGTGCCGCGGAAAAACTGGGCCGGAAACGGCGTGCCGCGGAAAAACCGGGCCGGATCCGGCCTCCGAAACGGCGTGCCGCGGAAAAACCGGGACGGAAACGGCGTGCCGCGGAAAAACCGGGCCGGAAACGGCCTCCGAAACGGCGTTCCGCGGAAAAACCTGGCCGGATCCGGCCTCCGAAACGGCGTGCCGCGGAAAAACCGGGCCGGATCCGGCCTCCGAAATGGCGTGCCGCGGAAAAACCGGGCCGGAAACGGCGTGCCGCGGAAAAACCGGGCCGGATCCGGCCTCCGAAATGGCGTGCCGCGGAAAAACCGGGCTGGAAACGGCGTGCCGCGGAAAAACCGGGCCGGAAACGGCGTGCCGCGGAAAAACCGGGCCGGATCCGGCCTCCGAAACGGCGTGCCGCGGAAAAACCGGGCCGGAAACGGCCTCCGAAACGGCGTGCCGCGGAAAAACCGGGCCGGATCCGGCCTCCGAAACGGCGTGCCGCGGAAAAACCGGGCCGGAAACGGCGTGCCGCGGAAAAACCGGGCCGGATCCGGCCTCCGAAACGGCGTGCCGCGGAAAAACCGGGCCGGAAACGGCGTGCCGCGGAAAAACCGGGCCAGAGCCGGCCTCCGAAACGGCGTGCCGCGGAGAAACCGGACCGGAAACGGCGTGCCGCGGAAAAACCGGGCCGGATCCGGCCTCCGAAATGGCGTGCTGCGGAAAAACCGGGCTGGAAACGGCGTGCCGCGGAAAAACCGGGCCGGAAACGGCGTGCCGCGGAAAAACCGGGCCGGATCCGGCCTCCGAAACGGCGTGCCACCGAAAAACCGGGCCGGAAACGGCCTCCGAAACGGCGTGCCGCGGAAAAACCGGGCCGGATCCGGCCTCCGAAACGGCGTGCCGCGGAAAAACCGGGCCGGAAACGGTGTGCCGCGGAAAAACTGGGCCGGATCCGGCCTCCGAAACGGCGTGCCGCGGGAAAACCGGGCCAGATCCGGCCTCCGAAACGGCGTTCCGCGGGAAAACCGGGCCGGATCCGGCCTCCGAAACGGCATGCCGCGGAGAAACCGGGCCGGAAACGGCGTGCCGCGGAAAAACCGGGCCGGATCCGGCCTCCGAAACGGCGTGCCGCGGAAAAACCGGGCCGGATCCGGCCTCCGAAACGGCGTGCCGTGGAAAAACCGGGCCGGAAACGGCGTGCCGCGGAAAAACCGGGCCGGATCCGGCCTCCGAAACGGCGTGCCGCGGAAAAACCGGGCCGGAAACGGCGTGCCGCGGAAAAACCGGGCCGGATCCGGCCTCCGAAACGGCGTGCCGCGGAAAAACCGGGCCGGAAACGGCGTGCCGCGGAAAAACCGGGCCAGATCCGGCCTCCGAAACGGCGTGCCGCGGAAAAACCGGGCCGGAAACGGCGTGCCGCGGAAAAAACCGGGCCGGATCCGGCCTCCGAAACGGCGTTCTGCGGAAAAACCGGGCCGGAAACGGCGTGCCGCGGAAAAACCGGGCCGGATCCGGCCTCCGAAACGGCGTTCTGCGGAAAAACCGGGCCGGATCCGGCCTCCGAAACGGCGTGCCGCGGAAAAACCGGGCCGGAAACGGCCTCCGAAACGGCGTGCCGCGGAAAAACCGGGCCGGATCCGGCTTCCGAAACGGCGTGCGGCGGAAAAACCGGGCCGGAAACGGTGTGCCGCGGAAAAACTGGGCCGGATCCGGCCTCCGAAACGGCATGCCGCGGAAAAACCGGGCCGGATCCGGCCTCCGAAACGGCGTGCCGCGGAAAAACCGGGCCGGAAACGGCGTGCCGCGGAAAAAACCGGGCCGGAAACGGCCTCCGAAACGGCGTGCCGCGGAAAAAACCGGGCCGGAAACGGCGTGCCGCGGAAAAACCGGGCCGGATCCGGCCTCCGAAACGGCGTGCCGCGGAAAAACCCGGGCCGGAAACGGCGTGCCGCGGAAAAACCGGGCCGGATCCGGCCTCCGAAACGGCGTGCCGCGGAAAAACCGGGCCGGAAACGGCGTGCCGCGGAAAAACCGGGCCGGAAACGGCGTGCCGCGGAAAAACCGGGCCGGATCCGGCCTCCGAAACGGCGTGCCGCGGAAAAACCGAGCCGGAAACGGCCTCCGAAACGGCGTGCCGCGGAAAAACCGGGCCGGGAACGGTGTGCCGCGGAAAAACTGGGCCGGATCCGGCCTCCGAAACGGCATGCCGCAGAAAAACCGGGCCGGATCCGGCCTCCGAAACGGCGTGCCGCGGAAAAACCGGGCCGGATCTGGCCTCCGAAACGGCGTGCCGGGGAAAAACCGGGCCGGATCCGGCCTCCGAAACGGCGTGCCGCGGAAAAACCGGGCGGGATGCGGCCTCCGAAACGGCGTGCCGTGGAAAAACCGGGCCGGAAACAGCGTGCCGCGGAAAAACCGGGCCGGATCCGGCCTCCGAAATGGCGTGCCGCGGAAAAAAACGGGCTGGAAACGCCGTGCCGCGGAAAAACCGGGCCGGAAACGGCGTGCCGCGGAAAAACCGGGCCGGATCCGGCCTCCGAAACGGCGTGCCGCGGAAAAACCGGGCCGGATCCGGCCTCCGAAACGGCGTTCCGCGGGAAAACCGGGCCGGATCCGGCCTCCGAAACGGCGTGCCGCGGAAAAACCGGGCCGGAAACGGCGTGCCGCGGAAAAAACCGGGCCGGATCCGGCCTCCGAAACGGCGTGCCGCGGAAAAAACCGGGCCGGATGCGGCCTCCGAAACGGCGTGCCGTGGAAAAACCGGGCCGGAAACGGCGTGCCGCGGAAAAACCGGGCCGGATCCGGCCTCCGAAACGGCGTGCCGCGGAGAAACCGGGCCGGAAACGGCGTGCCGCGGAAAAACCGGGCCGGATCCGGCCTCCGAAACGGCGTGCCGCGGAAAAACCGGGCCGGATCCGGCCGCCGAAACAGCGTGCCGCGGAAAAACCGGGCCGGAAACGGCGTGCCGCGGAAAAACCGGGCCAGATCCGGCCTCCGAAACGGCGTGCCGCGGGAAAACCGGGCCGGATCCGGCCTCCGAAATGGCGTGCCGCGGAAAAAACGGGCCAGATCCGGCCTCCGAAACGGCGTGCCGCGGAAAAACCGGGCCGGATCCGGCCTCCGAAACGGCGTGCCGCGGAAATACCGGGCCAGATCCGGCCTCCGAAATGGCGTGCCGCGGAAAACCCGGGCCGGAAACGGCGTGCCGCGGAAAAGCCGGGCCGGATCCGGCCTCCGAAACGGCGTGCCGCGGAAAAAACCGGGCCGGAAACGGCTTGCCGCGGAAAAACCGGGCCAGATCCGGCCTCCGAAATGGCGTGCCGCGGAAAAAACCGGGCTGGAAACGGCGTGCCGCGGAAAAACCGGGCCGGAAACGGCGTGCTGCGGAAAAACCGGGCCGGATCCGGCCTCCGAAACGGCGTGCCGCGGAAAAACCGGGCCGGAAACGGCGTGCCGCGGAAAAACCGGGCCGGAAACGGCGTGCCGCGGAAAAACCGGGCCGGATCCGGCCTCCGAAACGGCGTGCCGCGGAAAAACCGGGCCGGAAACGGCCTCCGAAACGGCGTGCCGCGGAAAAACCGGGCCGGGAACGGTGTGCCGCGGAAAAACTGGGCCGGATCCGGCCTCCGAAACGGCATGCCGCAGAAAAACCGGGCCGGATCCGGCCTCCGAAACGGCGTGCCGCGGAAAAACCGGGCCGGATCTGGCCTCCGAAACGGCGTGCCGGGGAAAAACCGGGCCGGATCCGGCCTCCGAAACGGCGTGCCGCGGAAAAACCGGGCGGGATGCGGCCTCCGAAACGGCGTGCCGTGGAAAAACCGGGCCGGAAACAGCGTGCCGCGGAAAAACCGGGCCGGATCCGGCCTCCGAAATGGCGTGCCGCGGAAAAAAACGGGCTGGAAACGCCGTGCCGCGGAAAAACCGGGCCGGAAACGGCGTGCCGCGGAAAAACCGGGCCGGATCCGGCCTCCGAAACGGCGTGCCGCGGAAAAACCGGGCCGGATCCGGCCTCCGAAACGGCGTTCCGCGGGAAAACCGGGCCGGATCCGGCCTCCGAAACGGCGTGCCGCGGAAAAAACCGGGCCGGAAACGGCGTGCCGCGGAAAAACCGGGCCGGATCCGGCCTCCGAAACGGCGTGCCGCGGAAAAAACCGGGCCGGATGCGGCCTCCGAAACGGCGTGCCGTGGAAAAACCGGGCCGGAAACGGCGTGCCGCGGAAAAACCGGGCCGGATCCGGCCTCCGAAACGGCGTGCCGCGGAGAAACCGGGCCGGAAACGGCGTGCCGCGGAAAAACCGGGCCGGATCCGGCCTCCGAAACGGCGTGCCGCGGAAAAACCGGGCCGGATCCGGCCGCCGAAACGGCGTGCCGCGGAAAAACCGGGCCGGAAACGGCGTGCCGCGGAAAAACCGGGCCAGATCCGGCCTCCGAAACGGCGTGCCGCGGGAAAACCGGGCCGGATCCGGCCTCCGAAATGGCGTGCCGCGGAAAAAACGGGCCAGATCCGGCCTCCGAAACGGCGTGCCGCGGAAAAACCGGGCCGGATCCGGCCTCCGAAACGGCGTGCCGCGGAAATACCGGGCCAGATCCGGCCTCCGAAATGGCGTGCCGCGGAAAAACCGGGCCGGAAACGGCGTGCCGCGGAAAAGCCGGGCCGGATCCGGCCTCCGAAACGGCGTGCCGCGGAAAAACCGGGCCGGAAACGGCTTGCCGCGGAAAAACCGGGCCGGATCCGGCCTCCGAAATGGCGTGCCGCGGAAAAACCGGGCTGGAAACGGCGTGCCGCGGAAAAACCGGGCCGGAAACGGCGTGCTGCGGAAAAACCGGGCCGGATCCGGCCTCCGAAACGGCGTGCCGCGGAAAAACCGGGCCGGAAACGGCGTGCCGCGGAAAAACCGGGCCGGAAACGGCGTGCCGCGGAAAAACCGGGCCGGATCCGGCCTCCGAAACGGCGTGCCGCGGAAAAACCGGGCCGGAAACGGCCTCCGAAACGGCGTGCCGCGGAAAAACCGGGCCGGGAACGGTGTGCCGCGGAAAAACTGGGCCGGATCCGGCCTCCGAAACGGCATGCCGCAGAAAAACCGGGCCGGATCCGGCCTCCGAAACGGCGTGCCGCGGAAAAACCGGGCCGGATCTGGCCTCCGAAACGGCGTGCCGGGGAAAAACCGGGCCGGATCCGGCCTCCGAAACGGCGTGCCGCGGAAAAACCGGGCGGGATGCGGCCTCCGAAACGGCGTGCCGTGGAAAAACCGGGCCGGAAACAGCGTGCCGCGGAAAAACCGGGCCGGATCCGGCCTCCGAAATGGCGTGCCGCGGAAAAAACGGGCTGGAAACGCCGTGCCGCGGAAAAACCGGGCCGGAAACGGCGTGCCGCGGAAAAACCGGGCCGGATCCGGCCTCCGAAACGGCGTTCCGCGGGAAAACCGGGCCGGATCCGGCCTCCGAAACGGCGTGCCGCGGAAAAAACCGGGCCGGAAACGGCGTGCCGCGGAAAAACCGGGCCGGATCCGGCCTCCGAAACGGCGTGCCGCGGAAAAACCGGGCCGGATGCGGCCTCCGAAACGGCGTGCCGTGGAAAAACCGGGCCGGAAACGGCGTGCCGCGGAAAAACCGGGCCGGATCCGGCCTCCGAAACGGCGTGCCGCGGAGAAACCGGGCCGGAAACGGCGTGCCGCGGAAAAACCGGGCCGGATCCGGCCTCCGAAACGGCGTGCCGCGGAAAAACCGGGCCGGATCCGGCCGCCGAAACGGCGTGCCGCGGAAAAACCGGGCCGGAAACGGCGTGCCGCGGAAAAACCGGGCCAGATCCGGCCTCCGAAACGGCGTGCCGCGGGAAAACCGGGCCGGATCCGGCCTCCGAAATGGCGTGCCGCGGAAAAAACGGGCCAGATCCGGCCTCCGAAACGGCGTGCCGCGGAAAAACCGGGCCGGATCCGGCCTCCGAAACGGCGTGCCGCGGAAATACCGGGCCAGATCCGGCCTCCGAAATGGCGTGCCGCGGAAAACCCGGGCCGGAAACGGCGTGCCGCGGAAAAGCCGGGCCGGATCCGGCCTCCGAAACGGCGTGCCGCGGAAAAACCGGGCCGGAAACGGCTTGCCGCGGAAAAACCGGGCCGGATCCGGCCTCCGAAATGGCGTGCCGCGGAAAAACCGGGCTGGAAACGGCGTGCCGCGGAAAAACCGGGCCGGAAACGGCGTGCTGCGGAAAAACCGGGCCGGATCCGGCCTCCGAAACGGCGTGCCACGGAAAAACCGGGCCGGAAACGGCCTCCGAAACGGCGTGCCGCGGAAAAACCGGGCCGGATCCGGCCTCCGAAACGGCGTGCCGCGGAAAAACCGGGCCGGAAACGGTGTGCCGCGGAAAAACTGGGCCGGATCCGGCCTCCGAAACGGCGTGCCGCGGGAAAACCGGGCCGGATCCGGCCTCCGAAACGGCGTGCCGCGGAAAAACCGGGCCGGATCCGGCCTCCGAAACGGCGTGCCGTGGAAAAACCGGGCCGGAAACGGCGTGCCGCGGGAAAACCGGGCCGGATCCGGCCTCCGAAACGGCGTGCCGCGGAGAAACCGGGCCGGAAACGGCGTGCCGCGGAAAAACCGGGCCGGATCCGGCCTCCGAAACGGCGTGCCGCGGTTAAACCGGGCCGGATCCGGCCTCCGAAACGGCGTGCCGCGGAAAAACCGGGCCGGAAACGGCGTGCCGCGGAAAAACCGGGCCGGATCCGGCCTCCGAAACGGCGTGCCGCGGAAAAGCCGGGCCGGATCCGGCCTCCGAAACGGCGTGCCGCGGAAAAACCGGGCCGGAAACGGCGTGCCGCGGAAAAACCGGGCCGGATCCGGCCTCCGAAATGGCGTGCCGCGGAAAAAAACGGGCTGGAAACGGCGTGCCGCGGAAAAACCGGGCCGGAAACGGCGTGCCGCGGAAAAACCGGGCCGGATCCGGCCTCCGAAACGGCGTGCCGCGGAAAAACCGGGCCGGATCCGGCCTCCGAAACGGCGTTCCGCGGGAAAACCGGGCCGGATCCGGCCTCCGAAACGGCGTGCCGCGGAAAAACCGGGCCGGAAACGGCGTGCCGCGGAAAAACCGGGCCGGATCCGGCCTCCGAAACGGCGTGCCGCGGAAAAACCGGGCCGGAAACGGCGTGCCGCGGAAAAACCGGGCCGGATCCGGCCTCCGAAACAGCGTGCCGCGGAAAAACCGGGCCGGAAACGGCGTGCCGCGGAAAAACCGGGCCGGAAACGGCTTGCCGCGGAAAAACCGGGCCGGATCCGGCCTCCGAAATGGCGTGCGGCGGAAAAACCAGGCCGGATCCGGCCTCCGAAATGGCGTGCCGCCGAAAAACCGGGCTGGAAACAGTGTGCCGCGGAAAAATTGGGCCGGATCCGGCCTCCGAAACGCCGTGCCGCAGAAAAACCGGGCCGGATCCGGCCTCCGAAACGGCGTGCCGCGGAAAAACCGGGCCGGATCCGGCCTCCGAAACGGCGTGCCGTGGAAAAACCGGGCCGGAAACGGCGTGCCGCGGAAAAACCGGGCCGGATCCGGCCTCCGAAACGGCGTGCCGCGGAGAAACCGGGCCGGAAACGGCGTGCCGCGGAAAAACCGGGCCGGATCCGGCCTCCGAAACGGCGTGCCGCGGAGAAACCGGGCCGGAAACGGCGTGCCGCGGAAAAACCGGGCCAGATCCGGCCTCCGAAATGGCGTGCCGCGGAAAAACCGGGCCGGAAACGGCGTGCCGCGGAAAAACCGGGCCAGATCCGGCCTCCGAAATGGCGTGCCGCGGAAAAACCGGGCCGGAAACGGCGTGCCGCGGAAAAACCGGGCCGGATCCGGCCTCCGAAACGGCGTGCCGCGGAAAAACCGGGCCGGATCCGGCCTCCGAAACGGCGTGCCGCGGAAAAACCGGGCCGGATCCGGCCTCCGAAACGGCGTGCCGCGGTTAAACCGGGCCGGATCCGGCCTCCGAAACGGCGTGCCGCGGAAAAACCGGGCCGGAAACGGCGTGCCGCGGAAAAACCGGGCCGGAAACGGCGTGCCGCGGAAAAACCGGGCCGGATCCGGCCTCCGAAACGGCGTGCCGCGGAAAAACCGGGCCGGATCCGGCCTCCGAAACGGCGTGCCGCGGGAAAACCGGGCCGGATCCGGCCTCCGAAACGGCGTGCCGCGGAAAAAACCGGGCCGGAAACGGCGTGCCGCGGAAAAACCGGGCCGGATCCGGCCTCCGAAACGGCGTGCCGCGGAAAAACCGGGCCGGATGCGGCCTCCGAAACGGCGTGCCGTGGAAAAACCGGGCCGGAAACGGCGTGCCGCGGAAAAAACCGGGCCGGATCCGGCCTCCGAAACGGCGTGCCGCGGAGAAACCGGGCCGGAAACGGCGTGCCGCGGAAAAACCGGGCCGGATCCGGCCTCCGAAACGGCGTGCCGTGGAAAAACCGGGCCGGATCCGGCCGCCGAAACGGCGTGCCGCGGAAAAACCGGGCCGGAAACGGCGTGCCGCGGAAAAACCGGGCCAGATCCGGCCTCCGAAACGGCGTGCCGCGGGAAAACCGGGCCGGATCCGGCCTCCGAAATGGCGTGCCGCGGAAAAAAACGGGCCAGATCCGGCCTCCGAAACGGCGTGCCGCGGAAAAACCGGGCCGGATCCGGCCTCCGAAACGGCGTGCCGCGAAATACCGGGCCAGATCCGGCCTCCGAAATGGCGTGCCGCGGAAAACCCGGGCCGGAAACGGCGTGCCGCGGAAAAACCGGGCCGGAAACGGCTTGCCGCGGAAAAAACCGGGCCGGATCCGGCCTCCGAAATGGCGTGCCGCGGAAAAACCGGGCTGGAAACGGCGTGCCGCGGAAAAACCGGGCCGGAAACGGCGTGCTGCGGAAAAACCGGGCCGGATCCGGCCTCCGAAACGGGCGTGCCACGGAAAAACCGGGCCGGAAACGGCCTCCGAAACGGCGTGCCGCGGAAAAACCGGGCCGGATCCGGCCTCCGAAACGGCGTGCCGCGGAAAAACCGGGCCGGAAACGGTGTGCCGCGGAAAAACTGGGCCGGATCCGGCCTCCGAAACGGCGTGCCGCGGGAAAACCGGGCCGGATCCGGCCTCCGAAACGGCGTGCCGCGGAAAAACCGGGCCGGATCCGGCCTCCGAAACGGCGTGCCGTGGAAAAACCGGGCCGGAAACGGCGTGCCGCGGGAAAACCGGGCCGGATCCGGCCTCCGAAATGGCGTGCCGCGGAAAAAACGGGCCGGAAACGGTGTGTGCCGCGGAAAAACTGGGCCGGATCCGGCCTCCGAAACGGCGTGCCGCGGGAAAACCGGGCCGGATCCGGCCTCCGAAACGGCGTGCCGCGGAAAAACCGGGCCGGATCCGGCCTCCGAAACGGCGTGCCGTGGAAAAACCGGGCCGGAAACGGCGTGCCGCGGGAAAACCGGGCCGGATCCGGCCTCCGAAACGGCGTGCCGCGGAGAAACCGGGCCGGAAACGGCGTGCCGCGGAAAAACCGGGCCGGATCCGGCCTCCGAAACGGCGTGCCGCGGTTAAACCGGGCCGGATCCGGCCTCCGAAACGGCGTGCCGCGGAAAAACCGGGCCCCGGAAACGGCGTGCCGCGGAAAAACCGGGCCGGATCCGGCCTCCGAAACGGCGTGCCGCGGAAAAGCCGGGCCGGATCCGGCCTCCGAAACGGCGTGCCGCGGAAAAACCGGGCCGGAAACGGTCGTGCCGCGGAAAAACCCGGGCCGGATCCGGCCTCCGAAATGGCGTGCCGCGGAAAAAACGGGCTGGAAACGGCGTGCCGCGGAAAAACCGGGCCGGAAACGACGTGCCGGGATCCGGCCTCCGAAACGGCGTGCCGCGGAAAAACCGGGCCGGATCCGGCCTCCGAAACGGCGTTCCGCGGGAAAACCGGGCCGGATCCGGCCTCCGAAACGGCGTGCCGCGAAAAACCGGGCCGGAAACGGCGTGCCGCGGAAAAACCGGGCCGGATCCGGCCTCCGAAACGGCGTGCCGCGGAAAAACCGGGCCGGATCCGGCCTCCGAAACGGCGTGCCGCGGAAAAACCGGGCCGGATCCGGCCTCCGAAACGGCGTGCCGCGGAAAAACCGGGCCGGATCCGGCCTCCGAAACGGCGTGCCGCGGAAAAACCGGGCCGGAAACGGCGTGCCGCGGAAAAACCGGGCCGGATCCGGCCTCCGAAACAGCGTGCCGCGGAAAAACCGGGCCGGAAACGGCGTGCCGCGGAAAAACCGGGCCGGAAACGGCTTGCCGCGGAAAAACCGGGCCGGATCCGGCCTCCGAAATGGCGTGCGGCGGAAAAACCAGGCCGGATCCGGCCTCCGAAATGGCGTGCCGCCGAAAAACCGGGCTGGAAACAGTGTGCCGCGGAAAAAACGGGGCCGGATCCGGCCTCCGAAACGCCGTGCCGCAGAAAAACCGGGCCGGATCCGGCCTCCGAAACGGCGTGCCGCGGAAAAACCGGGCCGGATCCGGCCTCCGAAACGGCGTGCCGTGGAAAAACCGGGCCGGAAACGGCGTGCCGCGGAAAAACCGGGCCGGATCCGGCCTCCGAAACGGCGTGCCGCGGAGAAACCGGGCCGGAAACGGCGTGCCGCGGAAAAAACCGGGCCGGATCCGGCCTCCGAAACGGCGTGCCGCGGAGAAACCGGGCCGGAAACGGCGTGCCGCGGAAAAACCGGGCCAGATCCGGCCTCCGAAATGGCGTGCCGCGGAAAAACCGGGCCGGAAACGGCGTGCCGCGGAAAAACCGGGCCAGATCCGGCCTCCGAAATGGCGTGCCGCGGAAAAACCGGGCCGGAAACGGCGTGCCGCGGAAAAACCGGGCCGGATCCGGCCTCCGAAACGGCGTTGCCGCGGAAAAAACCGGGCCGGATCCGGCCTCCGAAACGGCGTGCCGCGGTTAAACCGGGCCGGATCCGGCCTCCGAAACGGCGTGCCGCGGAAAAACCGGGCCGGGGAAACGGCGTGCCGCGGAAAAAACCGGGCCGGAAACGGCGTGCCGCGGAAAAACCGGGCCGGATCTGGCCTCCGAAACGGCGTGCCGCGGAAAAAACCGGGCCGGATCCGGCCTCCGAAACGGCGTTCCGCGGGAAAACCCGGGCCGGATCCGGCCTCCGAAACGGCGTGCCGCGGAAAAAAAACCGGGCCGGAAACGGCGTGCCGCGGAAAAACCGGGCCGGATCCGGCCTCCGAAACGGCGTGTGCCGCGGAAAAAACCGGGCCGGATGCGGCCTCCGAAACGGCGTGCCGTGGAAAAACCGGGCCGGAAACGGCGTGCCGCGGAAAAACCGGGCCGGATCCGGCCTCCGAAACGGCGTGCCGCGGAGAAACCGGGCCGGAAACGGCGTGCCGCGGAAAAACCGGGCCGGATCCGGCCTCCGAAACGGCGTGCCGCGGAAAAACCCGGGCCGGATCCGGCCGCCGAAACGGCGTGCCGCGGAAAAAACCGGGCCGGAAACGGCGTGCCGCGGAAAAACCGGGCCAGATCCGGCCTCCGAAACGGCGTGCCGCGGGAAAACCGGGCCGGATCCGGCCTCCGAAATGGCGTGCCGTGGAAAAAACGGGCCAGATCCGGCCTCCGAAACGGCGTGCCGCGGAAAAACCGGGCCGGATCCGGCCTCCGAAACGGCGTGCCGCGGAAATACCGGGCCAGATCCGGCCTCCGAAATGGCGTGCCGCGGAAAACCCGGGCCGGAAACGGCGTGCCGCGGAAAAGCCGGGCCGGATCCGGCCTCCGAAACGGCGTGCCGCGGAAAAACCGGGCCGGAAACGGCTTGCCGCGGAAAAAACCGGGCCGGATCCGGCCTCCGAAATGGCGTGCCGCGGAAAAACCGGGCTGGAAACGGCGTGCCGCGGAAAAAACCGGGCCGGAAACGGCGTGCTGCGGAAAAACCGGGCCGGATCCGGCCTCCGAAACGGCGTGCCACGGAAAAACCGGGCCGGAAACGGCCTCCGAAACGGCGTGCCGCGGAAAAACCGGGCCGGATCCGGCCTCCGAAACGGCGTGCCGCGGAAAAAACCGGGCCGGAAACGGTGTGCCGCGGAAAAACTGGGCCGGATCCGGCCTCCGAAACGGCGTGCCGCGGGAAAACCGGGCCGGATCCGGCCTCCGAAACGGCGTGCCGCGGAAAAAACCGGGCCGGATCCGGCCTCCGAAACGGCGTGCCGTGGAAAAAACCGGGCCGGAAACGGCGTGCCGCGGGAAAACCCGGGCCGGATCCGGCCTCCGAAACGGCGTGCCGCGGAGAAACCGGGCCGGAAACGGCGTGCCGCGGAAAAACCGGGCCGGATCCGGCCTCCGAAACGGCGTGCCGCGGTTAAACCGGGCCGGATCCGGCCTCCGAAACGGCGTGCCGCGGAAAAACCGGGCCGGAAACGGCGTGCCGCGGAAAAACCGGGCCAGATCCGGCCTCCGAAACGGCGTGCCGCGGAAAAAACCGGGCCGGAAACAGCGTGCCGCGGAAAAACCGGGCCGGATCCGGCCTCCGAAATGGCGTGCCGCGGAAAAAACGGGCTGGAAACGGCGTGCCGCGGAAAAACCGGGCCGGAAACGGCGTGCCGCGGAAAAACCGGGGCCGGATCCGGCCTCCGAAACGGCGTGCCGCGGAAAAACCGGGCCGGAAACGGCCTCCGAAACGGCGTGCCGCGGAAAAACCGGGCCGGATCCGGCCTCCGAAACGGCATGCCGCGAAAAACCGGGCCAGAAACGGCGTGCCGCGGAAAAAACCGGGCCGGATCCGGCCTCCGAAAACGGCGTGCCGCGGAAAAACCGGGCCGGATCCGGCCTCCGAAACGGCGTGCCGCGGAAAAACCGGGCCAGATCCGGCCTCCGAAACGGCGTGCCGCGGAAAAAAACCGGGCCGGATCCGGCCTCCGAAATGGCGTGCCTCGGAAAAACCGGGCCGGAAACGGCGTGCAAAAACCGGGCCGGAAACGGCGTGCCGCGGAAAAGCCGGGCCGGATCCGGCCTCCGAAACGGCGTGCCGCGGAAAAACCGGGCCGGATCCGGCCTCCGAAACGGCGTGCCGCGGAAAAACCGGGCCGGAAACGGCGTGCCGCGGAAAAACCGGGCCGGATCCGGCCTCCGAAACGGCGTGCCGCGGAAAAGCCGGGCCGGATCCGGCCTCCGAAACGGCGTGCCGCGGAAAAACCGGGCCGGAAACGGCGTGCCGCGGAAAAACCGGGCCGGATCCGGCCTCCGAAATGGCGTGCCGCGGAAAAAACGGGCTGGAAACGGCGTGCCGCGGAAAAACCGGGCCGGAAACGGCGTGCCGCGGAAAAACCGGGCCGGATCCGGCCTCCGAAACGGCGTGCCGCGGAAAAACCGGGCCGGATCCGCCTCCGAAACGGCGTTCCGCGGGAAAACCGGGCCGGATCCGGCCTCCGAAACGGCGTGCCGCGGAAAAACCGGGCCCGGAAACGGCGTGCCGCGGAAAAACCGGGCCGGATCCGGCCTCCGAAACGGCGTGCCGCGGAAAACCGGGCCGGATCCGGCCTCCGAAACGGCGTGCCGCGGAAAAAAACCGGGCCGGATCCGGCCTCCGAAACGGCGTGCCGCGGAAAAACCGGGCCGGATCCGGCCTCCGAAACGGCGTGCCGCGGAAAAACCGGGCCGGAAACGGCGGTGCCGCGGAAAAACCGGGCCGGATCCGGCCTCCGAAACAGCGTGCCGCGGAAAAACCGGGCCGGAAACGGCGTGCCGCGGAAAAACCGGGCCGGAAACGGCTTGCCGCGGAAAAACCGGGCCGGATCCGGCCTCCGAAATGGCGTGCGGCGGAAAAAACCAGGCCGGATCCGGCCTCCGAAATGGCGTGCCGCCGAAAAACCGGGCTGGAAACAGTGTGCCGCGGAAAAATTGGGCCGGATCCGGCCTCCGAAACGCCGTGCCGCAGAAAAACCGGGCCGGATCCGGCCTCCGAAACGGCGTGCCGCGGAAAAAACCGGGCCGGATCCGGCCTCCGAAACGGCGTGCCGTGGAAAAACCGGGCCGGAAACGGCGTGCCGCGGAAAAAACCGGGCCGGATCCGGCCTCCGAAACGGCGTGCCGCGGAGAAACCGGGCCGGAAACGGCGTGCCGCGGAAAAACCGGGCCGGATCCGGCCTCCGAAACGGCGTGCCGCGGAGAAACCGGGCCGGAAACGGCGTGCCGCGGAAAAACCGGGCCAGATCCGGCCTCCGAAATGGCGTGCCGCGGAAAAACCGGGCCGGAAACGGCGTGCCGCGGAAAAAACCGGGCCAGATCCGGCCTCCGAAATGGCGTGCCGCGGAAAAACCGGGCCGGAAACGGCGTGCCGCGGAAAAACCGGGCCGGATCCGGCCTCCGAAACGGCGTGCCGCGGAAAAAACCGGGCCGGATCCGGCCTCCGAAACGGCGTGCCGCGGAAAAACCGGGCCGGATCCGGCCTCCGAAACGGCGTGCCGCGGAAAAACCGGGCGGAAACGGCGTGCCGCGGAAAAACCGGGCCGGGAAACGGCGTGCCGCGGAAAAACCGGGCCGGATCCGGCCTCCGAAACGGCGTGCCGCGGAAAAACCGGGCCGGATCCGGCCTCCGAAACGGCGTTCCGCGGGAAAACCGGGCCGGATCCGGCCTCCGAAACGGCGGTGCCGCGGAAAAACCGGGCCGGAAACGGCGTGCCGCGGAAAAACCGGGCCGGATCCGGCCTCCGAAACGGCGTGCCGCGGAAAAAACCGGGCCGGATGCGGCCTCCGAAACGGCGTGCCGTGGAAAAACCGGGCCGGAAACGGCGTGCCGCGGAAAAACCGGGCCGGATCCGGCCTCCGAAACGGCGTGCCGCGGAGGAAACCGGGCCGGAAACGGCGTGCCGCGGAAAAACCGGGCCGGATCCGGCCTCCGAAACGGCGTGCCGCGGAAAAACCGGGCCGGATCCGGCCGCCGAAACGGCGTGCCGCGGAAAAAACCGGGCCGGAAACGCGTGCCGCGGAAAAACCGGGCCGGAAACGGCGTGCCGCGGAAAAAACGGGCCAGATCCGGCCTCCGAAACGGCGTGCCGCGGAAAAACCGGGCCAGATCCGGCCTCCGAAACGGCGTGCCGCGGAAATACCGGGCCAGATCCGGCCTCCGAAATGGCGTGCCGCGGAAAACCCGGGCCGGAAACGGCGTGCCGCGGAAAAGCCGGGCCGGATCCGGCCTCCGAAACGGCGTGCCGCGGAAAAAACCGGGCCGGAAACGGCTTGCCGCGAAAAACCGGGCCGGATCCGGCCTCCGAAATGGCGTGCCGCGGAAAAAACCGGGCTGGAAACGGCGTGCCGCGGAAAAACCGGGCCGGAAACGGCGTGCTGCGGAAAAACCGGGCCGGATCCGGCCTCCGAAACGGCGTGCCACGGAAAAACCGGGCCGGAAACGGCCTCCGAAACGGCGTGCCGCGGAAAAACCGGGCCGGATCCGGCCTCCGAAACGGCGTGCCGCGGAAAAACCGGGCCGGAAACGGTGTGCCGCGGAAAAACTGGGGCCGGATCCGGCCTCCGAAACGGCGTGCCGCGGGGAAAACCGGGCCGGATCCGGCCTCCGAAACGGCGTGCCGCGGAAAAACCGGGCCGGATCCGGCCTCCGAAACGGCGTGCCGTGGAAAAACCGGGCCGGAAACGGCGTGCCGCGGGAAAACCGGGCCGGATCCGGCCTCCGAAACGGCGTGCCGCGGAGAAACCGGGCCGGAAACGGCGTGCCGCGGAAAAACCGGGCCGGATCCGGCCTCCGAAACGGCGTGCCGCGGTTAAACCGGGCCGGATCCGGCCTCCGAAACGGCGTGCCGCGGAAAAACCGGGCCGGAAACGGCGTGCCGCGGAAAAACCGGGCCGGATCCGGCCTCCGAAACTGCGTGCCGCGGAAAAGCCGGGCCGGATCCGGCCTCCGAAACGGCGTGCCGCGGAAAAAACCGGGCCGGAAACGGCGTGCCGCGAAAAACCGGGCCGGATCCGGCCTCCGAAATGGCGTGCCGCGGAAAAAACGGGCTGGAAACGGCGTGCCGCGGAAAAACCGGGCCGGAAACGGCGTGCCGCGGAAAAACCGGGCCGGATCCGGCCTCCGAAACGGCGTGCCGCGGAAAAACCGGGCCGGATCCGGCCTCCGAAACGGCCTTCCGCGGGAAAACCGGGCCGGATCCGGCCTCCGAAACGGCGTGCCGCGGGAAAAAACCGGGCCGGAAACGGCGTCCCGCGGAAAAACCGGGCCGGATCCGGCCTCCGAAACGGCGTGCCGCGGAAAAAACCGGGCCGGAAACGGTGTGCCGCGGAAAAACTGGGCCGGATCCGGCCTCCGAAACGGCGTGCCGCGGGGAAAACCGGGCCGGATCCGGCCTCCGAAACGGCGTGCCGCGGAAAAACCGGGCCGGATCCGGCCCTCCGAAACGGCGTGCCGTGGAAAAACCGGGCCGGAAACGGCGTGCCGCGGGAAAACCGGGCCGGATCCGGCCTCCGAAACGGCGTGCCGCGGAGAAACCGGGCCGGAAACGGCGTGCCGCGGAAAAACCGGGCCGGATCCGGCCTCCGAAACGGCGTGCCGCGGTTAAACCGGGCCGGATCCGGCCTCCGAAACGGCGTGCCGCGGAAAAAACCGGGCCGGAAACGGCGTGCCGCGGAAAAACCGGGCCGGATCCGGCCTCCGAAACGGCGTGCCGCGGAAAAGCCGGGCCGGATCCGGCCTCCGAAACGGCGTGCCGCGGAAAAACCGGGCCGGAAACGGCGTGCCGCGGAAAAACCGGGCCGGATCCGGCCTCCGAAATGGCGTGCCGCGGAAAAAAACGGGCTGGAAACGGCGTGCCGCGGAAAAACCGGGCCGGAAACGGCGTGCCGCGGAAAAACCGGGCCGGATCCGGCCTCCGAAATGGCGTGCCGCGGAAAAACCGGGCCGGAAACGGCGTGCCGCGGAAAAACCGGGCCGGATCCGGCCTCCGAAACGGCGTGCCGCGGAAAAAACCGGGCCGGATCCGGCCTCCGAAACGGCGTGCCGCGGAAAAACCGGGCCGGATCCGGCCTCCGAAACGGCGTGCCGCGGAAAAAACCGGGCCGGAAACGGCGTGCCGCGGAAAAACCGGGCCGGATCCGGCCTCCGAAACAGCGTGCCGCGGAAAAACCGGGCCGGAAACGGCGTGCCGCGGAAAAACCGGGCCGGAAACGGCTTGCCGCGGAAAAACCGGGCCGGATCCGGCCTCCGAAATGGCGTGCGGCGGAAAAACCAGGCCGGATCCGGCCTCCGAAATGGCGTGCCGCGGAAAAACCGGGCTGGAAACAGTGTGCCGCGGAAAAATTGGGCCGGATCCGGCCTCCGAAACGCCGTGCCGCAGAAAAACCGGGCCGGATCCGGCCTCCGAAACGGCGTGCCGCGGAAAAACCGGGCCGGATCCGGCCTCCGAAACGGCGTGCCGCGGAAAAACCGGGCCGGAAACGGCGTGCCGCGGAAAAACCGGGCCGGATCCGGCCTCCGAAACGGCGTGCCGCGGAGAAACCCGGGCCGGAAACGGCGTGCCGCGGAAAAACCGGGCCGGATCCGGCCTCCGAAACGGCGTGCCGCGGAGAAACCGGGCCGGAAACGGCGTGCCGCGGAAAAACCGGGCCAGATCCGGCCTCCGAAATGGCGTGCCGCGGAAAAAACCGGGCCGGAAACGGCGTGCCGCGGAAAAACCGGGCCAGATCCGGCCTCCGAAATGGCGTGCCGCGGAAAAACCGGGCCGGAAACGGCGTGCCGCGGAAAAACCGGGCCGGATCCGGCCTCCGAAACGGCGTGCCGCGGAAAAAACCGGGCCGGGAAACGGCGTGCCGCGGAAAAACCGGGCCGGAAACGGCTTGCCGCGGAAAAACCGGGCCGGATCCGGCCTCCGAAATGGCGTGCCGCGGAAAAACCGGGCCGGATCCGGCCTCCGAAATGGCGTGCCGCGGAAAAACCGGGCTGGAAACGGTGTGCCGCGGAAAAATTGGGCCGGATCCGGCCTCCGAAACGCCGTGCCGCAGAAAAACCGGGCCGGATCTGGCCTCCGAAACGGCGTGCCGGGGAAAAACCGGGCCTCCGAAACGGCGTGCCGCGGAAAAACCGGGCCAGATCCGGCCTCCGAAACCGCGTGCCGCGGTAAAACCGGGCCGGAAACGGCGTGCCGCGGAAAAACCGGGCCGGATCCGGCCTCCGAAAAGGCGTGCCGCGGGAAAACCGGGCCGGAAACGGCCTCCGAAACGGCGTGCCGCGGAAAAACCGGGCCGGATCCGGCCTCCGAAACGGCGTGCCGCGGAAAAACCGGGCCGGAAACGGCGTGCCGCGGAAAAACCGGGCCAGATCCGGCCTCCGAAACGGCGTGCCGCGGAAAAAACCGGGCCGGAAACAGCGTGCCGCGGAAAAACCGGGCCGGATCCGGCCTCCGAAATGGCGTGCCGCGGAAAAAACGGGCTGGAAACGGCGTGCCGCGGAAAAAACGGGCCGGAAACGGCGTGCCGCGGAAAAACCGGGCCGGATCCGGCCTCCGAAACGGCGTGCCGCGGAAAAACCGGGCCGGAAACGGCCTCCGAAACGGCGTGCCGCGGAAAAACCGGGCCGGATCCGGCCTCCGAAACGGCATGCCGCGAAAAACCGGGCCAGAAACGGCGTGCCGCGGAAAAACCGGGCCGGATCCGGCCTCCGAAACGGCGTGCCGCGGAAAAACCGGGCCGGATCCGGCCTCCGAAACGGCGTGCCGCGGAAAAACCGGGCCGGAAACGGCGTGCCGCGGAAAAGCCGGGCCGGATCCGGCCTCCGAAACGGCGTGCCGCGGAAAAACCGGGCCGGAAACGGCGTGCCGTGGAAAAACCGGGCCGGATCCGGCCTCCGAAACGGCGTGCCGTGGAAAAACCGGGCCGGAAACGGCGTGCCGCGGAAAAACCTGGCCGGATCCGGCCTCCGAAACGGCGTGCCGCGGAAAAAACCGGGCTGGAAACGGCGTGCCGCGGAAAAACCGGGCCGGATCCGGCCTCCGAAACGGCGTTCCGCGGAAAAACCTGGCCGGATCCGGCCTCCGAAACGGCGTGCCGCGGAAAAACCGGGCCGGAAACGGCGTGGCCGCGGAAAAACCGGGCCGGATCCGGCCTCCGAAACGGCGTGCCGCGGAAAAACCGGGCCGGATCCGGCCTCCGAAACGGCGTGCCGCGGAAAAACCGGGCCGGATCCGGCCTCCGAAACGGCGTTCCGCGGGAAAACCGGGCCGGATCCGGCCTCCGAAACGGCGTGCCGCGGAAAAACCGGGCCGGAAACGGCGTGCCGCGGAAAAATTGGGCCGGATCCGGCCTCCGAAACGGCGTGCCGCGGAAAAACCGGGCCGGATCCGGCCTCCGAAACGGCGTGCCGCGGAAAAACCGGGCCGGAAACGGCGTGCCGCGGAAAAACCGGGCCGGATCCGGCCTCCGAAACGGCGTGCCGCGGAAAAACCGGGCCGGAAACGGCGTGCCGCGGAAAAACCGGGCCGGAAACGGCTTGCCGCGGAAAAACCGGGCCGGATCCGGCCTCCGAAATGGCGTGCGGCGGAAAAACCAGGCCGGATCCGGCCTCCGAAATGGCGTGCCGCGGAAAAACCGGGCTGGAAACAGTGTGCCGCGGAAAAATTGGGCCGGATCCGGCCTCCGAAACGCCGTGCCGCAGAAAAACCGGGCCGGATCCGGCCTCCGAAACGGCGTGCCGCGGAAAAACCGGGCCGGATCCGGCCTCCGAAACGGCGTGCCGTGGAAAAACCGGGCCGGAAACGGCGTGCCGCGGAAAAACCGGGCCGGATCCGGCCTCCGAAACGGCGTGCCGCGGAGAAACCGGGCCGGAAACGGCGTGCCGCGGAAAAACCGGGCCGGATCCGGCCTCCGAAACGGCGTGCCGCGGAGAAACCGGGCCGGAAACGGCGTGCCGCGGAAAAACCGGGCCAGATCCGGCCTCCGAAATGGCGTGCCGCGGAAAAACCGGGCCGGAAACGGCGTGCCGCGGAAAAACCGGGCCAGATCCGGCCTCCGAAATGGCGTGCCGCGGAAAAACCGGGCCGGAAACGGCGTGCCGCGGAAAAACCGGGCCGGATCCGGCCTCCGAAACGGCGTGCCGCGGAAAAAACCGGGCCGGAAACGGCGTGCCGCGGAAAAACCGGGCCGGAAACGGCTTGCCGCGGAAAAACCGGGCCGGATCCGGCCTCCGAAATGGCGTGCCACGGAAAAACCGGGCTGGAAACGGTGTGCCGCGGAAAAATTGGGCCGGATCCGGCCTCCGAAACGCCGTGCCGCAGAAAAACCGGGCCGGATCTGGCCTCCGAAACGGCGTGCCGGGGAAAAACCGGGCCGGAAACGGCGTGCCGCGGAAAAACCGGGCCAGATCCGGCCTCCGAAACCGCGTGCCGCGGTAAAACCGGGCCGGAAACGGCGTGCCGCGGAAAAACCGGGCCGGATCCGGCCTCCGAAAAGGCGTGCCGCGGGAAAACCGGGCCGGAAACGGCCTCCGAAACGGCGTGCCGCGGAAAAAACCGGGCCGGATCCGGCCTCCGAAACGGCGTGCCGCGGAAAAAACCGGGCCGGAAACGGCGTGCCGCGGAAAAAACCGGGCCAGATCCGGCCTCCGAAACGGCGTGCCGCGGAAAAACCGGGCCGGAAACAGCGTGCCGCGGAAAAACCGGGCCGGATCCGGCCTCCGAAATGGCGTGCCGCGGAAAAAACGGGCTGGAAACGGCGTGCCGCGGAAAAAAACGGGCCGGAAACGGCGTGCCGCGGAAAAACCGGGCCGGATCCGGCCTCCGAAACGGCGTGCCGCGGAAAAACCGGGCCGGAAACGGCCTCCGAAACGGCGTGCCGCGGAAAAAACCGGGCCGGATCCGGCCTCCGAAACGGCATGCCGCGAAAAACCGGGCCAGAAACGGCGTGCCGCGGAAAAACCGGGCCGGATCCGGCCTCCGAAACGGCGTGCCGCGGAAAAACCGGGCCGGATCCGGCCTCCGAAACGGCGTGCCGCGGAAAAACCGGGCCAGATCCGGCCTCCGAAACGGCGTGCCGCGGAAAAACCGGGCCGGATCCGGCCTCCGAAATGGCGTGCCTCGGAAAAAACCGGGCCGGAAACGGCGTGCCGCGGAAAAGCCGGGCCGGATCCGGCCTCCGAAACGGCGTGCCGCGGAAAAACCGGGCCGGAAACGGCGTGCCGTGGAAAAACCGGGCCGGATCCGGCCTCCGAAACGGCGTGCCGTGGAAAAAACCGGGCCGGAAACGGCGTGCCGCGGAAAAACCGGGCCGGATCCGGCCTCCGAAACGGCGTGCCGCGGAAAAACCGGGCCGGAAACGGCGTGCCGCGGAAAAACCGGGCCGGATCCGGCCTCCGAAACGGCGTTCCGCGGAAAAACCTGGCCGGATCCGGCCTCCGAAACGGCGTGCCGCGGAAAAACCGGGCCGGAAACGGCGTGCCGCGGAAAAACCGGGCCGGATCCGGCCTCCGAAACGGCGTTCCGCGGAAAAACCTGGCCGGATCCGGCCTCCGAAACGGCGTGCCGCGGAAAAAACCGGGCCGGAAACGGCGTGCCGCGGAAAAACCGGGCCGGATCCGGCCTCCGAAACGGCGTGCCGCGGAAAAACCGGGCCGGATCCGGCCTCCGAAACGGCGTGCCGCGGAAAAACCGGGCCGGAAACGGCGTGCCGCGGAAAAACCGGGCCGGATCCGGCCTCCGAAATGGCGTGCCGCGGAAAAACCGGGCCGGAAACGGCGTGCCGCGGAAAAACCGGGCCGGATCCGGCCTCCGAAACGGCGTGCCGCGGAAAAACCGGGCCGGAAACGGCCTCCGAAACGGCGTGCCGCGGAAAAAACCGGGCCGGATCCGGCCTCCGAAACGGCGTGCCGCGGAAAAAACCGGGCCGGAAACGGCGTGCCGCGGAAAAACCGGGCCGGATCCGGCCTCCGAAACGGCGTGCCGCGGAAAAAACCGGGCCGGATCCGGCCTCCGAAACGGCGTGCCGCGGAAAAACCGGGCCGGAAACGGCGTGCCGCGGAAAAAACCGGGCCAGAGCCGGCCTCCGAAACGGCGTGCCGCGGAAAAACCGGGCCGGAAACGGCGTGCCGCGGAAAAACCGGGCCGGATCCGGCCTCCGAAATGGCGTGCTGCGGAAAAACCGGGCTGGAAACGGCGTGCCGCGGAAAAACCGGGCCGGAAACGGCGTGCCGCGGAAAAACCGGGCCGGATCCGGCCTCCGAAACGGCGTGCCACGGAAAAACCGGGCCGGAAACGGCCTCCGAAACGGCGTGCCGCGGAAAAACCGGGCCGGATCCGGCCTCCGAAACGGCGTGCCGCGGAAAAACCGGGCCGGAAACGGTGTGCCGCGGAAAAACTGGGCCGGATCCGGCCTCCGAAACGGCGTGCCGCGGGAAAACCGGGCCAGATCCGGACTCCGAAACGGCGTTCCGCGGGAAAACCGGGCCGGATCCGGCCTCCGAAACGGCGTGCCGCGGAAAAACCGGGCCGGATCCGGCCTCCGAAACGGCGTGCCGTGGAAAAACCGGGCCGGAAACTGCGTGCCGCGGAAAAACCGGGCCGGATCCGGCCTCCGAATCGGCGTGCCGCGGAGAAACCGGGCCGGAAACGGCGTGCCGCGGAAAAACCGGGCCGGATCCGGCCTCCGAAACGGCGTGCCGCGGAAAAACCGGGCCGGAAACGGCCTCCGAAACGGCGTGCCGTGGAAAAACCGGGCCGGAAACGGCGTGCCGCGGAAAAACCGGGCCGGATCCGGCCTCCGAAACGGCGTGCCGCGGAGAAACCGGGCCGGAAACGGCGTGCCGCGGAAAAACCGGGCCGGATCCGGCCTCCGAAACGGCGTGCCGCGGAAAAACCGGGCCGGATCCGGCCTCCGAAACGGCGTGCCGCGGAAAAACCGGGCCGGAAACGGCGTGCCGCGGAAAAACCGGGCCAGATCCGGCCTCCGAAACGGCGTGCCGCGGAAAAACCGGGCCGGAAACAGCGTGCCGCGGAAAAACCGGGCCGGATCCGGCCTCCGAAATGGCGTGCCGCGGAAAAAAACGGGCTGGAAACGGCGTGCCGCGGAAAAACCGGGCCGGAAACGGCGTGCCGCGGAAAAACCGGGCCGGATCCGGCCTCCGAAACGGCGTGCCGCGGAAAAACCGGGCCGGAAACGGCCTCCGAAACGGCGTGCCGCGGAAAAAACCGGGCCGGATCCGGCCTCCGAAACGGCATGCCGCGGAAAAAACCGGGCCAGAAACGGCGTGCCGCGGAAAAACCGGGCCGGATCCGGCCTCCGAAACGGCGTGCCGCGGAAAAACCGGGCCAGATCCGGCCTCCGAAACGGCGTGCCGCGGAAAAACCGGGCCGGATCCGGCCTCCGAAATGGCGTGCCGCGGAAAAACCGGGCCGGAAACGGCGTGCCGCGGAAAAGCCGGGCCGGATCCGGCCTCCGAAACGGCGTGCCGCGGAAAAACCGGGCCGGAAACGGCGTGCCGCAGAAAAACCGGGCCGGATCCGGCCTCCGAAACGGCGTGCCGTGGAAAAACCGGGCCGGAAACGGCGTGCCGCGGAAAAAACCGGGCCGGATCCGGCCTCCGAAACGGCGTGCCGCGGAAAAACCGGGCCGGAAACGGCGTGCCGCGGAAAAACCGGGCCGGATCCGGCCTCCGAAACGGCGTTCCGCGGAAAAACCTGGCCGGATCCGGCCTCCGAAACGGCGTGCCGCGGAAAAACCGGGCCGGAAACGGCGTGCCGCGGAAAAACCGGGCCGGATCCGGCCTCCGAAACGGCGTGCCGCGGAAAAACCGGGCCGGATCCGGCCTCCGAAACGGCGTGCCGCGGAAAAACCGGGCCGGAAACGGCGTGCCGCGGAAAAACCGGGCCAGAGCCGGCCTCCGAAACGGCGTGCCGCGGAAAAACCGGGCCGGAAACGGCGTGCCGCGGAAAAAACCGGGCCGGATCCGGCCTCCGAAATGGCGTGCTGCGGAAAAACCGGGCTGGAAACGGCGTGCCGCGGAAAAACCGGGCCGGAAACGGCGTGCCGCGGAAAAACCGGGCCGGATCCGGCCTCCGAAACGGCGTGCCACGGAAAAACCGGGCCGGAAACGGCCTCCGAAACGGCGTGCCGCGGAAAAACCGGGCCGGATCCGGCCTCCGAAACGGCGTGCCGCGGAAAAAACCGGGCCGGAAACGGTGTGCCGCGGAAAAACTGGGCCGGATCCGGCCTCCGAAACGGCGTGCCGCGGGAAAACCGGGCCAGATCCGGACTCCGAAACGGCGTTCCGCGGGAAAACCGGGCCGGATCCGGCCTCCGAAACGGCGTGCCGCGGAAAAACCGGGCCGGATCCGGCCTCCGAAACGGCGTGCCGTGGAAAAAACCGGGCCGGAAACTGCGTGCCGCGGAAAAACCGGGCCGGATCCGGCCTCCGAATCGGCGTGCCGCGGAGAAACCGGGCCGGAAACGGCGTGCCGCGGAAAAACCGGGCCGGATCCGGCCTCCGAAACGGCGTGCCGCGGAAAAAACCGGGCCGGAAACGGCCTCCGAAACGGCGTGCCGTGGAAAAACCGGGCCGGAAACGGCGTGCCGCGGAAAAACCGGGCCGGATCCGGCCTCCGAAACGGCGTGCCGCGGAGAAACCGGGCCGGAAACGGCGTGCCGCGGAAAAACCGGGCCGGATCCGGCCTCCGAAACGGCGTGCCGCGGAAAAACCGGGCCGGATCCGGCCTCCGAAACGGCGTGCCGCGGAAAAACCGGGCCGGAAACGGCGTGCCGCGGAAAAACCGGGCCAGATCCGGCCTCCGAAACGGCGTGCCGCGGAAAAACCGGGCCGGAAACAGCGTGCCGCGGAAAAACCGGGCCGGATCCGGCCTCCGAAATGGCGTGCCGCGGAAAAAACGGGCTGGAAACGGCGTGCCGCGGAAAAACCGGGCCGGAAACGGCGTGCCGCGGAAAAACCGGGCCGGATCCGGCCTCCGAAACGGCGTGCCGCGGAAAAACCGGGCCGGAAACGGCCTCCGAAACGGCGTGCCGCGGAAAAACCGGGCCGGATCCGGCCTCCGAAACGGCATGCCGCGGAAAAACCGGGCCAGAAACGGCGTGCCGCGGAAAAACCGGGCCGGATCCGGCCTCCGAAACGGCGTGCCGCGGAAAAACCGGGCCGGATCCGGCCTCCGAAACGGCGTGCCGCGGAAAAACCGGGCCAGATCCGGCCTCCGAAACGGCGTGCCGCGGAAAAAACCGGGCCGGATCCGGCCTCCGAAATGGCGTGCCGCGGAAAAACCGGGCCGGAAACGGCGTGCCGCGGAAAAGCCGGGCCGGATCCGGCCTCCGAAACGGCGTGCCGCGGAAAAACCGGGCCGGAAACGGCGTGCCGCAGAAAAACCGGGCCGGATCCGGCCTCCGAAACGGCGTGCCGTGGAAAAACCGGGCCGGAAACGGCGTGCCGCGGAAAAACCGGGCCGGATCCGGCCTCCGAAACGGCGTGCCGCGGAAAAACCGGGCCGGAAACGGCGTGCCGCGGAAAAACCGGGCCGGATCCGGCCTCCGAAACGGCGTTCCGCGGAAAAACCTGGCCGGATCCGGCCTCCGAAACGGCGTGCCGCGGAAAAACCGGGCCGGAAACGGCGTGCCGCGGAAAAACCGGGCCGGAAACGGCCTCCGAAACGGCGTTCCGCGGAAAAACCTGGCCGGATCCGGCCTCCGAAACGGCGTGCCGCGGAAAAACCGGGCCGGAAACGGCGTGCCGCGGAAAAACCGGGCCGGATCCGGCCTCCGAAACGGCGTGCCGCGGAAAAACCGGGCCGGATCCGGCCTCCGAAACGGCGTGCCGCGGAAAAACCGGGCCGGAAACGGCGTGCCGCGGAAAAACCGGGCCGGATCCGGCCTCCGAAACGGCGTGCCGCGGAAAAACCGGGCCGGATCCGGCCTCCGAAATGGCGTGCCGCGGAAAAACCGGGCCGGAAACGGCGTGCCGCGGAAAAACCGGGCCGGATCCGGCCTCCGAAATGGCGTGCCGCGGAAAAAACCGGGCTGGAAACGGCGTGCCGCGGAAAAACCGGGCCGGAAACGGCGTGCCGCGGAAAAACCGGGCCGGATCCGGCCTCCGAAACGGCGTGCCGCGGAAAAACCGGGCCGGAAACGGCCTCCGAAACGGCGTGCCGCGGAAAAACTGGGCCGGATCCGGCCTCCGAAATGGCGTGCCGCGGAAAAAACCGGGCCGGAAACGGCGTGCCGCGGAAAAACCGGGCCGGAAACGGCGTGCCGCGGAAAAACCGGGCCGGATCCGGCCTCCGAAACGGCGTTCCGCGGAAAAACCTGGCCGGATCCGGCCTCCGAAACGGCGTGCCGCGGAAAAACCGGGCCGGAAACGGCGTGCCGCGGAAAAACCGGGCCGGATCCGGCCTCCGAAACGGCGTGCCGCGGAAAAACCGGGCCGGATCCGGCCTCCGAAACGGCGTGCCGCGGAAAAAACCGGGCCGGAAACGGCGTGCCGCGGAAAAACCGGGCCGGATCCGGCCTCCGAAACGGCGTGCCGCGGAAAAACCGGGCCGGATCCGGCCTCCGAAATGGCGTGCCGCGGAAAAAACCGGGCCGGAAACGGCGTGCCGCGGAAAAACCGGGCCGGATCCGGCCTCCGAAATGGCGTGCCGCGGAAAAACCGGGCTGGAAACGGCGTGCCGCGGAAAAACCGGGCCGGAAACGGCGTGCCGCGGAAAAACCGGGCCGGATCCGGCCTCCGAAACGGCGTGCCGCGGAAAAACCGGGCCGGAAACGGCCTCCGAAACGGCGTGCCGCGGAAAAACCGGGCCGGATCCGGCCTCCGAAATGGCGTGCCGCGGAAAAACCGGGCCGGAAACGGCGTGCCGCGGAAAAACCGGGCCGGAAACGGCGTGCCGCGGAAAAACCGGGCCGGATCCGGCCTCCGAAACGGCGTGCCATGGAAAAACCGGGCCGGAAACGGCGTGCGGCGGAAAAACCGGGCCGGATCCGGCCTCCGAAACGGCGTGCCGCGGAAAAACCGGGCCGGAAACGGTGTGCCGCGGAAAAACCGGGCCGGATCCGGCCTCCGAAACGGCGTGCCGCGGGAAAACCGGGCCGGATCCGGCCTCCGAAATGGCGTGCCGCGGAAAAACCGGGCCAGATCCGGCCTCCGAAACGGCGTGCCGCGGAAAAGCCGGGCCGGATCCGGCCTCCGAAACGGCGTGCCGCGGAAAAACCAGGCCGGAAACGGCGTGCCGCGGAAAAACCGGGCCGGATCCGGCCTCCGAAACGGCGTGCCGCGGAAAAACCGGGCCGGAAACGGCCTCCGAAACGGCGTGCCGCGGAAAAACTGGGCCGGATCCGGCCTCCGAAATGGCGTGCCGCGGAAAAACCGGGCCGGAAACGGCGTGCCGCGGAAAAACCGGGCCGGAAACGGCGTGCCGCGGAAAAACCGGGCCGGATCCGGCCTCCGAAACGGCGTTCCGCGGAAAAACCTGGCCGGATCCGGCCTCCGAAACGGCGTGCCGCGGAAAAAACCGGGCCGGAAACGGCGTGCCGCGGAAAAACCGGGCCGGATCCGGCCTCCGAAACGGCGTGCCGCGGAAAAACCGGGCCGGATCCGGCCTCCGAAACGGCGTGCCGCGGAAAAACCGGGCCGGAAACGGCGTGCCGCGGAAAAACCGGGCCGGATCCGGCCTCCGAAACGGCGTGCCGCGGAAAAACCGGGCCGGATCCGGCCTCCGAAATGGCGTGCCGCGGAAAAACCGGGCCGGAAACGGCGTGCCGCGGAAAAACCGGGCCGGATCCGGCCTCCGAAATGGCGTGCCGCGGAAAAACCGGGCTGGAAACGGCGTGCCGCGGAAAAACCGGGCCGGAAACGGCGTGCCGCGGAAAAACCGGGCCGGATCCGGCCTCCGAAACGGCGTGCCGCGGAAAAACCGGGCCGGAAACGGCCTCCGAAACGGCGTGCCGCGGAAAAACCGGGCCGGATCCGGCCTCCGAAATGGCGTGCCGCGGAAAAAACCGGGCCGGAAACGGCGTGCCGCGGAAAAACCGGGCCGGAAACGGCGTGCCGCGGAAAAACCGGGCCGGATCCGGCCTCCGAAACGGCGTGCCATGGAAAAACCGGGCCGGAAACGGCGTGCGGCGGAAAAACCGGGCCGGATCCGGCCTCCGAAACGGCGTGCCGCGGAAAAACCGGGCCGGAAACGGTGTGCCGCGGAAAAACCGGGCCGGATCCGGCCTCCGAAACGGCGTGCCGCGGGAAAACCGGGCCGGATCCGGCCTCCGAAATGGCGTGCCGCGGAAAAACCGGGCCAGATCCGGCCTCCGAAACGGCGTGCCGCGGAAAAGCCGGGCCGGATCCGGCCTCCGAAACGGCGTGCCGCGGAAAAAACCAGGCCGGAAACGGCGTGCCGCGGAAAAACCGGGCCGGATCCGGCCTCCGAAACGGCGTGCCGTGGAAAAAACCGGGCCGGAAACGGCGTGCCGCGGAAAAACCAGGCCGGATCCGGCCTCCGAAACGGCGTGCCGCGGAAAAACCGGGCCGGAAACGGCGTGCCGCGGAAAAACTGGGCCGGATCCGGCCTCCGAAATGGCGTTCAGCGGAAAAAACCGGGCCGGATCCGGCCTCCGAAACGGCGTGCCGCGGAAAAACCGGGCCGGAAACGGCGTGCCGCGGAAAAACCGGGCCGGATCCGGCCTCCGAAACGGCGTGCCGCGGAAAAAACCGGGCCGGAAACGGTGTGCCGCGGAAAAACTGGGCCGGATCCGGCCTCCGAAACGGCGTGCCGCAGAAAAACCGGGCCGGATCCGGCCTCCGAAATGGCGTGCCGCGGAAAAACCGGGCCGGAAACGGCGTGCCGCGGAAAAAACCGGGCCGGATCCGGCCTCCGAAACGGCGTGCCGCGGAAAAAACCGGGCCGGAAACGGCGTGCCGCGGAAAAACCGGGCCGGATCCGGCCTCCGAAACGGCGTGCCGCGGAAAAACCGGGCCGGATCCGGCCTCCGAAACGGCGTGCCGCGGAAAAACCGGGCCGGAAACGGCGTGCCGCGGAAAAACCGGGCCGGATCCGGCCTCCGAAACGGCGTGCCGCGGAAAAACCGGGCCGGATCCGGCCTCCGAAATGGCGTGCCGCGGAAAAACCGGGCCGGAAACGGCGTGCCGCGGAAAAACCGGGCCAGATCCGGCCTCCGAAACGGCGTGCCGCGGAAAAACCGGGCCGGAAACGGCGTGCCGCGGAAAAACCGGGCCGGATCCGGCCTCCGAAATGGCGTGCCGCGGAAAAACCGGGCTGGAAACGGCGTGCCGCGGAAAAACCGGGCCGGATCCGGCCTCCGAAACGGCGTGCCGTGGAAAAACCGGGCCGGAAACGGCGTGCCGCGGAAAAACCGGGCCGGATCCGGCCTCCGAAACGGCGTGCCGCGGAAAAACCGGGCCGGAAACAGCGTGCCGCGGAAAAACCGGGCCGGATCCGGCCTCCGAAATGGCGTGCCGCGGAAAAACCGGGCCGGAAACGGCGTGCCGCGGAAAAAACCGGGCCGGATCCGGCCTCCGAAACGGCGTGCCGCGGAAAAACCGGGCCGGAAACGGCGTGCCGCGGAAAAACCGGGCCGGATCCGGCCTCCGAAACGGCGTGCCGCGGAAAAACCGGGCCGGATCTGGCCTCCGAAACGGCGTGCCGCGGAAAAAACCGGGCCGGAAACGGCGTGCCGCGGAAAAACCGGGCCGGATCCGGCCTCCGAAACGGCGTGCCGCGGAAAAAACCGGGCCGGAAACGGCGTGCCGCGGAAAAACCGGGCCGGAAACGGCGTGCCGCGGAAAAACCGGGCCGGATCCGGCCTCCGAAACGGCGTGCCGCGGAAAAACCGGGCCGGATCCGGCCTCCGAAATGGCGTGCCGCGGAAAAACCGGGCTGGAAACGGCGTGCCGCGGAAAAACCGGGCCGGAAACGGCGTGCCGCGGAAAAACCGGGCCGGATCCGGCCTCCGAAACGGCGTGCCGCGGAAAAACCGGGCCGGATCCGGCCTCCGAAACGGCGTGCCGCGGAAAAAACCGGGCCGGATCCGGCCTCCGAAACGGCGTGCTGCGGAAAACCCGGGCCGGAAACGGTGTGCCGCGGAAAAAACCGGGCCAGATCCGGCCTCCGAAATGGCGTGCCGCCGAAAAACCGGGCCGGGAACGGCGTGCCGCGGAAAAACCGGGCCGGATCCGGCCTCCGAAACGGCGTGCCGCGGAAAAAACCGGGCCGGGAACGGCGTGCCGCGGAAAAACCGGGCCGGATCCGGCCTCCGAAACGGCGTGCCGCGGAAAAAACCGGGCCGGAAACGGCGTGCCGCGGAAAAACCGGGCCGGATCCGGCCTCCGAAACGGCGTGCCGCGGAAAAACCGGGCCGGATCTGGCCTCCGAAACGGCGTGCCGCGGAAAAACCGGGCCGGAAACGGCCTCCGAAACGGCGTGCCGCGGAAAAACCGGGCCGGAAACGGCGTGCCGCGGAAAAACCGGGCCGGATCCGGCCTCCGAAACGGCGTGCCGCGGAAAAACCGGGCCGGATCCGGCCTCCGAAATGGCGTGCCGCGGAAAAACCGGGCTGGAAATGGCGTGCCGCGGAAAAACCGGGCCGGAAACGGCGTGCCGCGGAAAAACCGGGCCGGATCCGGCCTCCGAAACGGCGTGCCGCGGAAAAACCGGGCCGGAAACGGCCTCCGAAACGGCGTGCCGCGGAAAAACCGGGCCGGATCCGGCCTCCGAAACGGCGTGCCGCGGAAAAACCGGGCCGGAAACGGTGTGCCGCGGAAAAACCGGGCCGGATCCGGCCTCCGAAACGGCGTGCCGCAGAAAAACCGGGCCGGATCCGGCCTCCGAAACGGCGTGCCGCGGAAAAACCGGGCCGGAAACGGCGTGCCGCGGAAAAAACGGGCCGGATCCGGCCTCCGAAACGGCATGCCGCGGAAAAACCGGGCCGGATCCGGCCTCCGAAACGGCGTGCCGCGGAAAAACCGGGCCGGAAACGGCCTCCGAAACGGCGTGCCGCGGAAAAACCGGGCCGGATCTGGCCTCCGAAACGGCGTGCCGCGGAAAAACCGGGCCGGAAACGGCGTGCCGCGGAAAAACCGGGCCGGATCCGGCCTCCGAAACGGCGTGCCGCGGAAAAAACCGGGCCGGATCTGGCCTCCGAAACGGCGTGCCGCGGAAAAACCGGGCCGGAAACGGCGTGCCGCGGAAAAACCGGGCCGGATCCGGCCTCCGAAACGGCGTGCCGCGGAAAAACCGGGCCGGAAACGGCGTGCCGCGGAAAAACCGGGCCGGATCCGGCCTCCGAAACGGCGTGCCGCGGAAAAACCGGGCCGGGAACGGCGTGCCGCGGAAAAACCGGGCCGGAAACGGCCTCCGAAACGGCGTGCCGCGGAAAAACCGGGCCGGAAACGGCGTGCCGCGGAAAAACCGGGCCGGATCCGGCATCCGAAACGGGGTGCCGCGGAAAAACCGGGCCGGATCCGGCCTCCGAAACGGCGTGCCGCGGAAAAACCGGGCCGGAAACGGTGTGCCGCGGAAAAATTGGGCCGGATCCGGCCTCCGAAACGGCGTGCCGCAGAAAAACCGGGCCGGATCTGGCCTCCGAAACGGCGTGCCGCGGAAAAACCGGGCCGGAAACGGCGTGCCGCGGAAAAACTGGGCCGGATCCGGCCTCCGAAACGGCGTGCCGCGGAAAAACCGGGCCAGATCCGGCCTCCGAAATGGCGTGCCGCGGAAAAACCGGGCCGGAAACGGCGTGCCGCGGAAAAACCGGGTTGGATCAGGCCTCCGAAACGGCGTGCCGCGGAAAAACCGGGCCGGAAACGGCCTCCGAAACGGCGTGCCGCGGAAAAACCGGGCCGGATCCGGCCTCCGAAACGGCGTGCCGCGGAAAAACCGGGCCGGAAACGGTGTGCCGCGGAAAAACCGGGCCAGATCCGGCCTCCGAAATGGCGTGCCGCCGAAAAACCGGGCCGGAAACGGCGTGCCGCGGAAAAACCGGGCCGGATCCGGCCTCCGAAACGGCGTGCCGCGGAAAAACCGGGCCGGGAACGGCGTGCCGCGGAAAAACCGGGCCGGATCCGGCCTCCGAAACGGCGTGCCGCGGAAAAACCGGGCCGGAAACGGCGTGCCGCGGAAAAACCGGGCCGGATCCGGCCTCCGAAACGGCGTGCCGCGGAAAAACCGGGCCGGATCTGGCCTCCGAAACGGCGTGCCGCGGAAAAACCGGGCCGGAAACGGCGTGCCGCGGAAAAACCGGGCCGGATCCGGCCTCCGAAACGGCGTGCCGCGGAAAAACCGGGCCGGAAACGGCGTGCCGCGGAAAAACCGGGCCGGAAACGGCGTGCCGCAGAAAAACCGGGCCGGGAACGGCGTGCCGCGGAAAAACCGGGCCGGATCCGGCCTCCGAAACGGCGTGCCGCGGAAAAACCGGGCCAGATCCGGCCTCTGAAATGGCGTGCCGCGGAAAAACCGGGCTGGAAACGGCGTGCCGCGGAAAAACCGGGCCGGAAACGGCGTGCCGCGGAAAAACCGGGCCGGATCCGGCCTCCGAAACGGCGTGCCGCGGAAAAAACCGGGCCGGAAACGGCCTCCGAAACGGCGTGCCGCGGAAAAACCGGGCCGGATCCGGCCTCCGAAACGGCGTGCCGCGGAAAAACCGGGCCGGAAACGGTGTGCCGCGGAAAAAACTGGGCCGGATCCGGCCTCCGAAACGGCGTGCCGCGGAAAAACCGGGCCGGAAACGGCGTGCCGCGGAAAAAACCGGGCCGGATCCGGCCTCCGAAATGGCGTTGCCGCGGAAAAAACCGGGCCGGAAACGGCGTGCCGCGGAAAAACCGGGCCGGATCCGGCCTCCGAAACGGCGTGCCGCGGAAAAAACCGGGCTGGAAACCGCGTGCCGCGGAAAAAACCGGGCCGGATCCGGCCTCCGAAACGGCGTGCCGCCGAAAAAACCGGGCCGGAAACGGCGTGCCGCGGAAAAACCGGGCCGGAAACGGCTTGCCGCGGAAAAACCGGGCCGGATCCGGCCTCCGAAACGGCGTGCCGTGGAAAAACCGGGCCGGAAACGGTGTGCCGCGGAAAAATTGGGCCGGATCCGGCCTCCGAAACGGAGTGCCGCAGAAAAACCGGGCCGGATCTGGCCTCCGAAACGGCGTGCCGTGGAAAAACCGGGCCGGAAACGGCGTGCCGCGGAAAAACCGGGCCGGATCCGGCCTCCGAAACGGCGTGCCGCGGAAAAACCGGGCCAGATCCGGCCTCCGAAATGGCGTGCCGCGGAAAAACCGGGCCGGAAACGGCGTGCCGCGGAAAAAACCGGGCCGGATCCGGCCTCCGAAATGGCGTGCCGCGGAAAAACCGGGCCGGAAACGGCCTCCGAAACGGCGTGCCGCGGAAAAACCGGGCCGGATCCGGCCTCCGAAACGGCGTGCCGCGGAAAAACCGGGCCGGAAACGGTGTGCCGCGGAAAAACCGGGCCGGATCCGGCCTCCGAAACGGCGTGCCGCAGAAAAACCGGGCCGGATCCGGCCTCCGAAACGGCGTGCCGCGGAAAAACCGGGCCGGAAACGGCGTGCCGCGGAAAAACCGGGCCGGATCCGGCCTCCGAAACGGCGTGCCGCGGAAAAACCGGGCCGGAAACGGCGTGCCGCGGAAAAACCGGGCCGGATCCGGCCTCCGAAATGGCGTGCCGCGGAAAAAACCGGGCCGGAAACGGCGTGCCGCGGAAAAACCGGGCCGGATCCGGCCTCCGAAACGGCGTGCCGCGGAAAAACCGGGCTGGAAACGGCGTGCCGCGGAAAAACCGGGCCGGATCCGGCCTCCGAAACGGCGTGCCGCGGAAAAACCGGGCCAGATCCGGCCTCCGAAATGGCGTGCCGCGGAAAAAACCGGGCCGGAAACGGCGTGCCGCGGAAAAACCGGGCCGGATCCGGCCTCCGAAACGGCGTGCCGCGGAAAAAACCGGGCCGGGAACGGCGTGCCGCGGAAAAACCGGGCCGGATCCGGCCTCCGAAACGGCGTGCCGCGGAAAAAACCGGGCCGGAAACGGCGTGCCGCGGAAAAACCGGGCCGGATCCGGCCTCCGAAACGGCGTGCCGCGGAAAAACCGGGCCGGATCTGGCCTCCGAAACGGCGTGCCGCGGAAAAAACCGGTCCGGAAACGGCGTGCCGCGGAAAAACCGGGCCGGATCCGGCCTCCGAAACGGCGTGCCGCGGAAAAACCGGGCCGGAAACGGCGTGCCGCGGAAAAACCGGGCCGGATCCGGCCTCCGAAACGGCGTGCCGCGGAAAAACCGGGCCGGGAACGGCGTGCCGCGGAAAAACCGGGCCGGAAACGGCCTCCGAAACGGCGTGCCGCGGAAAAAACCGGGCCGGAAACGGCGTGCCGCGGAAAAACCGGGCCGGATCCGGCATCCGAAACGGGGGTGCCGCGGAAAAACCGGGCCGGATCCGGCCTCCGAAACGGCGTGCCGCAGAAAAACCGGGCCGGAAACGGTGTGCCGCGGAAAAATTGGGCCGGATCCGGCCTCCGAAACGGCGTGCCGCAGAAAAACCGGGCCGGATCTGGCCTCCGAAACGGCGTGCCGCGGAAAAAACCGGGCCGGAAACGGCGTGCCGCGGAAAAACTGGGCCGGATCCGGCCTCCGAAACGGCGTGCCGCGGAAAAACCGGGCCAGATCCGGCCTCCGAAATGGCGTGCCGCGGAAAAACCGGGCCGGAAACGGCGTGCCGCGGAAAAAACCGGGTTGGATCAGGCCTCCGAAACGGCGTGCCGCGGAAAAACCGGGCCGGAAACGGCCTCCGAAACGGCGTGCCGCGGAAAAACCGGGCCGGATCCGGCCTCCGAAACGGCGTGCCGCGGAAAAACCGGGCCGGAAACGGTGTGCCGCGGAAAAACCGGGCCAGATCCGGCCTCCGAAATGGCGTGCCGCCGAAAAAACCGGGCCGGAAACGGCGTGCCGCGGAAAAACCGGGCCGGATCCGGCCTCCGAAACGGCGTGCCGCGGAAAAACCGGGCCGGGAACGGCGTGCCGCGGAAAAACCGGGCCGGATCCGGCCTCCGAAACGGCGTGCCGCGGAAAAAACCGGGCCGGAAACGGCGTGCCGCGGAAAAACCGGGCCGGATCCGGCCTCCGAAACGGCGTGCCGCGGAAAAAACCGGGCCGGATCTGGCCTCCGAAACGGCGTGCCGCGGAAAAAACCGGGCCGGAAACGGCGTGCCGCGGAAAAACCGGGCCGGATCCGGCCTCCGAAACGGCGTGCCGCGGAAAAACCGGGCCGGAAACGGCGTGCCGCGGAAAAACCGGGCCGGAAACGGCGTGCCGCGGAAAAACCGGGCCGGATCCGGCCTCCGAAACGGCGTGCCGCGGAAAAACCGGGCCAGATCCGGCCTCTGAAATGGCGTGCCGCGGAAAAACCGGGCTGGAAACGGCGTGCCGCGGAAAAACCGGGCCGGAAACGGCGTGCCGCGGAAAAACCGGGCCGGATCCGGCCTCCGAAACGGCGTGCCGCGGAAAAACCGGGCCGGAAACGGCCTCCGAAACGGCGTGCCGCGGAAAAACCGGGCCGGATCCGGCCTCCGAAACGGCGTGCCGCGGAAAAAACCGGGCCGGAAACGGTGTGCCGCGGAAAAACTGGGCCGGATCCGGCCTCCGAAACGGCGTGCCGCGGAAAAAACCGGGCCGGAAACGGCGTGCCGCGGAAAAACCGGGCCGGATCCGGCCTCCGAAATGGCGTGCCGCGGAAAAAACCGGGCCGGAAACGGCGTGCCGCGGAAAAAACCGGGCCGGATCCGGCCTCCGAAACGGCGTGCCGCGGAAAAACCGGGCTGGAAACCGCGTGCCGCGGAAAAACCGGGCCGGATCCGGCCTCCGAAACGGCGTGCCGCCGAAAAAACCGGGCCGGAAACGGCGTGCCGCGGAAAAACCGGGCCGGAAACGGCTTGCCGCGGAAAAACCGGGCCGGATCCGGCCTCCGAAACGGCGTGCCGTGGAAAAACCGGGCCGGATCCGGCCTCCGAAATGGCGTGCCGCGGAAAAAACCGGGCTGGAAATGGCGTGCCGCAGAAAAACCGGGCCGGAAACGGCGTGCCGCGGAAAAACCGGGCCGGATCCGGCCTCCGAAACGGCGTGCCGGGGAAAAACCGGGCCGGATCCGGCCTCCGAAACGGCGTGCCGCGGAAAAAACCGGGCCGGAAACGGCGTGCCGCGGAAAAAACCGGGCCGGATCCGGCCTCCGAAACGGCGTGCCGCGGAAAAAACCGGGCCGGAAACGGCGTGCCGCGGAAAAATTGGGCCGGAAACGGCTTGCCGCGGAAAAACCGGGCCGGATCCGGCCTCCGAAACGGCGTGCCGCGGAAAAACCGGGCCGGATCCGGCCTCCGAAACGGCGTGCCGCGGAAAAAACCGGGCCGGATCCGGCCTCCGAAACGGCGTGCCGCGGAAAAACCGGGCCGGAAACGGTGTGCCGCGGAAAAACCGGGCCGGATCCGGCCTCCGAAACGGGGTGCCGCGGAAAAACCGGGCCGGAAACGGCGTGCCGCGGAAAAACCGGGCCGGATCCGGCCTCCGAAACGGCGTGCCGCGGAAAAACCGGGCCGGGAACGGCGTGCCGCGGAAAAACCGGGCCGGATCCGGCCTCCGAAACGGCGTGCCGCGGAAAAACCGGGCCGGAAACGGCGTGCCGCGGAAAAACCGGGCCGGATCCGGCCTCCGAAACGGCGTGCCGCGGAAAAACCGGGCCGGATCCGGCCTCCGAAACGGCGTGCCGCGGAAAAAACCGGGCCGGATCCGGCCTCCGAAATGGCGTGCCGCGGAAAAAACCGGGCCGGAAACGGCGTGCCGCGGAAAAAACCGGGCCGGATCCGGCCTCCGAAACGGCGTGCCGCGGAAAAAACCGGGCCGGAAACGGCGTGCCGCGGAAAAAACCGGGCCGGAAACGGCTTGCCGCGGAAAAACCGGGCCAGATCCGGCCTCCGAAACGGCGTGCCGCGGAAAAACCGGGCCGGATCCGGCCTCCGAAATGGCGTGCCGCGGAAAAACCGGGCTGGAAATGGCGTGCCGCGGAAAAACCGGGCCGGAAACGGCGTGCCGCGGAAAAACCGGGCCGGATCCGGCCTCCGAAACGGCGTACCGCGGAAAAACCGGGCCGGAAACGGCCTCCGAAACGGCGTGCCGCGGAAAAACCGGGCCGGATCCGGCCTCCGAAACGGCGTGCCGCGGAAAAACCGGGCCGGAAACGGTGTGCCGCGGAAAAACTGGGCCGGATCCGGCCTCCGAAACGGCGTGCCGCAGAAAAAACCGGGCCCGATCCGGCCTCCGAAACGGCGTGCCGCGGAAAAACCGGGCCGGAAACGGCGTGCCGCGGAAAAAACCGGGCCGGATCCGGCCTCCGAAACGGCGTGCCGCGGAAAAAACCGGGCCGGATCCGGCCTCCGAAACGGCGTGCCGCGGAAAAAACCGGGCCGGAAACGGCGTGCCGCGGAAAAAACCGGGCCGGATCCGGCCTCCGAAATGGCGTGCCGCGGAAAAACCGGGCCGGAAACGGCGTGCCGTGGAAAAACCGGGCCGGATCCGGCCTCCGAAACGGTCGTGCCGCGGAAAAAACCGGGCTGGAAACGGCGTGCCGCGGAAAAACCGGGCCGGATCCGGCCTCCGAAACGGAGTGCCGCCGAAAAAACCGGGCCGGAAACGGCGTGCCGCGGAAAAACCGGGCCGGATCCGGCCTCCGAAACGGCGTGCCGCGGAAAAACCGGGCCGGAAACGGCGTGCCGCGGAAAAACCGGGCCGGAAACGGCTTGCCGCGGAAAAAACCGGGCCGGATCCGGCCTCCGAAACGGCGTGCCGCGGAAAAACCGGGCCGGATCCGGCCTCCGAAACGGCGTGCCGCGGAAAAACCGGGCCGGATCCGGCCTCCGAAACGGCGTGCCGCGGAAAAACCGGGCCGGAAACGGTGTGCCGCGGAAAAACCGGGCCGGATCCGGCCTCCGAAACGGCGTGCCGCAGAAAAACCGGGCCCGATCCGGCCTCCGAAACGGCGTGCCGCGGAAAAAACCGGGCCGGAAACGGCGTGCCGCGGAAAAACCGGGCCGGATCCGGCCTCCGAAACGGCGTGCCGCGGAAAAACCGGGCCGGATCCGGCCTCCGAAACGGCGTGCCGCGGAAAAACCGGGCCGGAAACGGCGTGCCGCGGAAAAACCGGGCTGGATCCGGCCTCCGAAACGGCGTGCCGCGGAAAAACCGGGCCGGGAACGGCGTGCCGCGGAAAAACCGGGCCGGATCCGGCCTCCGAAACGGCGTGCCGCGGAAAAACCGGGCCGGATCTGGCCTCCGAAATGGCGTGCCGCGGAAAAAACCGGGCCGGATCCGGCCTCCGAAACGGCGTGCCGCGGAAAAACCGGGCCGGGAACGGCGTGCCGCGGAAAAACCGGGCCGGATCCGGCCTCCGAAACGGCGTGCCGCGGAAAAAACCGGGCCGGAAACGGCGTGCCGCGGAAAAACCGGGCCGGATCCGGCCTCCGAAACGGCGTGCCGCGGAAAAACCGGGCCGGAAACGGCGTGCCGCGGAAAAACCGGGCCGGATCCGGCCTCCGAAACGGCGTGCCGCGGAAAAACCGGGCCGGATCTGGCCTCCGAAACGGCGTGCCGCGGAAAAACCGGGCCGGAAACGGCGTGCCGCGGAAAAACCGGGCCGGATCCGGCCTCCGAAATGGCGTGCCGCGGAAAAACCGGGCCGGAAACGGCGTGCCGCGGAAAAACCGGGCCGGATCCGGCCTCCGAAACGGCGTGCCGCGGAAAAACCGGGCCGGATCCGGCCTCCGAAACGGCGTGCCGTGGAAAAACCGGGCCGGAAACGGTGTGCCGCGGAAAAATTGGGCCGGATGCGGCCTCCGAAACGGCGTGCCGCAGAAAAACCGGGCCGGATCTGGCCTCCGAAACGGCGTGCCGCGGAAAAACCGGGCCGGAAACGGCGTGCCGCGGAAAAACCGGGCCGGATCCGGCCTCCGAAACGGCGTGCCGCGGAAAAACCGGGCATGGAACGGCGTGCCGCGGAAAAACCGGGCCGGATCCGGCCTCCGAAACGGCGTGCCGCGGAAAAACCGGGCCGGAAACGGCGTGCCGCGGAAAAACCGGGCCGGATCCGGCCTCCGAAACGGCGTGCCGCGGGAAAACCGGGCCGGATCCGGCCTCCGAAACGGCGTGCCGCGGAAAAAACCGGGCCGGAAACGGCGTGCCGCGGAAAAACCGGGCCGGATCCGGCCTCCGAAACGGCGTGCCGCGGAAAAACCGGGCCGGAAACGGCTGTGCCGCGGAAAAACCGGGCCGGATCCGGCCTCCGAAATGGCGTGCCGCGGAAAAACCGGGCCGGAAACGGCGTGCCGCGGAAAAAACCGGGCCGGATCCGGCCTCCGAAACGGCGTGCCGCGGAAAAACCGGGCTGGAAACGGCGTGCCGCGGAAAAACCGGGCCGGATCCGGCCTCCGAAACGGCGTGCCGCGGAAAAAACCGGGCCGGAAACGGCGTGCCGCGGAAAAACCGGGCCGGAAACGGCTTGCCGCGGAAAAACCGGGCCGGATCCGGCCTCCGAAACGGCGTGCCGCGGAAAAACCGGGCCGGATCCGGCCTCCGAAACGGCGTGCCGCGGAAAAACCGGGCTGGAAATGGCGTGCCGCAGAAAAACCGGGCCGGAAACGGCGTGCCGCGGAAAAACCGGGCCGGATCCGGCCTCCGAAACGGCGTGCCGCGGAAAAAAACCGGGCCGGATCCGGCCTCCGAAACGGCGTGCCGCGGAAAAACCGGGCCGGAAACGGTGTGCCGCGGAAAAACTGGGCCGGATCCGGCCTCCGAAACGGCGTGCCGCAGAAAAAACCGGGCCGGATCCGGCCTCCGAAACGGCGTGCCGCGGAAAAAACCGGGCCGGAAACGGCGTGCCGCGGAAAAACCGGGCCGGATCCGGCCTCCGAAACGGCGTGCCGCGGAAAAAAACCGGGCCAGATCCGGCCTCCGAAACTGGCGTGCCGCCGAAAAAAACCGGGCCGGAAACGGCGTGCCGCGGAAAAACCGGGCCGGATCCGGCCTCCGAAACGGCGTGCCGCGGAAAAAACCGGGCCGGGAACGGCGTGCCGCGGAAAAACCGGGCCGGATCCGGCCTCCGAAACGGCGTGCCGCGGAAAAACCGAGCCGGAAACGGCGTGCCGTGGAAAAACCGGGCCGGATCCGGCCTCCGAAACGGCGTGCCGTGGAAAAAACACCGGGCCGGGAACGGCGTGCCGTGGAAAAACCGGCCGGATCCGGCCTCCGAAACGGCGTGCCGCGGAAAAAACCGGGCCGGATCTGGCCTCCGAAACGGCGTGCCGCGGAAAAACCGGGCCGGAAACGGCGTGCCGCGGAAAATCCGGGCCGGATCCGGCCTCCGAAACGGCGTGCCGCGGAAAAACCGGGCCGGAAACGGCGTGCCGCGGAAAAACCGGGCCGGAAACGGCGTGCCGCGGAAAAACCGGGCCGGATCCGGCCTCCGAAACGGCGTGCCGCGGAAAAACCGGGCCGGATCCGGCCTCCGAAACGGCGTGCCGCGGAAAAAACCGGGCCGGATCCGGCCTCCGAAACGGCGTGCCGCGGAAAAACCGGGCCGGAAACGGCTTGCCGCGGAAAAACCGGGCCGGATCCGGCCTCCGAAACGGCGTGCCGCGGAAAAACCGGGCCGGATCCGGCCTCCGAAACGGCGTGCCGCGGAAAAACCGGGGCCGGATCCGGCCTCCGAAACGGCGTGCCGCGGAAAAAACCGGGCCGGAAACGGTGTGCCGCGGAAAAATTGGGCCGGATCCGGCCTCCGAAACGGCGTGCCGCAGAAAAACCGGGCCGGTTCTGGCCTCCGAAACGGCGTGCCGCGGAAAAACCGGGCCGGAAACGGCGTGCCGCGGAAAAACCGGGCCGGATCCGGCCTCCGAAACGGCGTGCCGCGGAAAAAACCGGGCCAGATCCGGCCTCCGAAATGGCGTGCCGCGGAAAAAACCGGGCCGGAAATGGCGTGCCACGGAAAAACCGGGCCGGATCCGGCCTCCGAAACGGCGTGCCGTGGAAAAACCGGGCCGGAAACGGCGTGCCGCGGAAAAACCGGGGCGGATCCGGCCTCCGAAACGGCGTGCCGCGGAAAAACCGGGCCGGAAACGGCGTGCCGCGGAAAAACCGGGCCGGATCCGGCCTCCGAAACGGCGTGCCGCGGAAAAAACCGGGCCGGGAACGGCGTGCCGCGGAAAAACCGGGCCGGATCCGGCCTCCGAAACGGCGTGCCGCGGAAAAAACCGGGCCGGAAACGGCGTGCCGCGGAAAAACCGGGCCGGATCCAGCCTCCGAAACGGCGTGCCGCGGAAAAACCGGGCCGGAAACGGCGTGCCGCGGAAAAACCGGGCCGGATCCGGCCTCCGAAACGGCGTGCCGCGGAAAAACCGGGCCGGGAACGGCGTGCCGCGGAAAAAACCGGGCCGGATCCGGCCTCCGAAACGGCGTGCCGCGGAAAAACCGGGCCGGAAACGGCGTGCCGCGGAAAAACCGGGCCGGATCCGGCATCCGAAACGGCGTGCCGCGGAAAAAACCGGGCCGGATCCGGCCTCCGAAACGGCGTGCCGTGGAAAAACCGGGTCGGAAACGGTGTGCCGCGGAAAAATTGGGCCGGATGCGGCCTCCGAAACGGCGTGCCGCAGAAAAACCGGGCCGGATCTGGCCTCCGAAACGGCGTGCCGCGGAAAAAACCGGGCCGGAAACGGCGTGGCCGCGGAAAAACTGGGCCGGATCCGGCCTCCGAAACGGCGTGCCGCGGAAAAAACCGGGCCAGATCCGGCCTCCGAAATGGCGTGCCGCGGAAAAAACCGGGCCGGAAACGGCGTGCCGCGGAAAAACCGGGCCGGATCCGGCCTCCGAAACGGCGTGCCGTGGAAAAACCGGGCCGGAAACGGCGTGCCGCGGAAAAACCGGGCCGGATCTGCCTCCGAAACGGCGTGCCGCGGAAAAAACCGGGCCAGATCCGGCCTCCGAAATGGCGTGCCGCGGAAAAACCGGGCCGGAAACGGCGTGCCGTGGAAAAACCGGGCCGGATCCGGCCTCCGAAACGGCGTGCCGTGGAAAAAACCGGGCCGGAAACGGCGTGCCGCGGAAAAACCGGGCCGGATCCGGCCTCCGAAACGGCGTGCCGCGGAAAAACCGGGCCGGGAACGGCGTGCCGCGGAAAAACGGGCCGGATCCGGCCTCCGAAACGGTCGTGCCGCGGAAAAAACCGGGCCGGAAACGGCGTGCCGCGGAAAAACCGGGCCGGATCCGGCCTCCGAAACGGGCGTGCCGCGGAAAAACCGGGCCGGGAACGGCGTGCCGCGGAAAAACCGGGCCGGATCCGGCCTCCGAAACGGCGTGCCGCGGAAAAACCGGGCCGGAAACGGCGTGCCGCGGAAAAAACCGGGCCGGATCCGGCCTCCGAAATGGCGTGCCGCGGAAAAAACCGGGCCGGAAACGGCGTGCCGCGGAAAAACCGGGCCGGATCCGGCCTCCGAAACGGCGTGCCGCGGAAAAACCGGGCCGGAAACGGCGTGCCGCGGAAAAACCGGGCCGGAAACGGCGTGCCGCGGAAAAACCGGGCCGGATCCGGCCTCCGAAACGGCGTGCTGCGGAAAAAACCGGGCTGGAAACGGCGTGCCGCGGAAAAACCCAGGCCGGATCCGGCCTCCGAAACGGTCGTGCCGCGGAAAAAACCGGGCCGGAAACGGCGTGGCCGCGGAAAAACCGGGCCGGAAACGGCTTGCCGCGGAAAAACCGGGCCGGATCCGGCCTCCGAAACGGCGTGCCGCGGAAAAAACCGGGCGGATCCGGCCTCCGAAATGGCGTGCCGCGGAAAAACCGGGCTGGAAATGGCGTGCCGCAGAAAAACCGGGCCGGAAACGGCGTGCCGCGGAAAAAAAACGGGCCGGATCCGGCCCCCGAAACGGCGTGCCGCGGAAAAAACCGGGCCGGATCCGGCCTCCGAAACGGGTCGTGCCGCGGAAAAACCGGGCCGGAAACGGTGTGCCGCGGAAAAAACTGGGCCGGATCCGGCCTCCGAAACGGCGTGCCGCAGAAAAACCGGGCCGGATCCGGCCTCCGAAACGGCGTGCCGCGGAAAAACCGGGCCGGAAACGGCGTGCCGCGGAAAAACCGGGCCGGATCCGGCCTCCGAAACGGCGTGCCGCGGAAAAACCGGGCCAGATCCGGCCTCCGAAATGGCGTGCCGCCGAAAAAACCGGGCCGGAAACGGCGTGCCGCGGAAAAAACCGGGCCGGATCCGGCCTCCGAAACGGCGTGCCGCGGAAAAACCGGGCCGGGAACGGCGTGCCGCGGAAAAAACCGGGCCGGATCCGGCCTCCGAAACGGCGTGCCGCGGAAAAACCGAGCCGGAAACGGCGTGCCGTGGAAAAACCGGGCCGGATCCGGCCTCCGAAACGGCGTGCCGTGGAAAAACCGGGCCGGGAACGGCGTGCCGCGGAAAAACCGGGCCGGATCCGGCCTCCGAAACGGCGTGCCGCGGAAAAACCGGGCCGGATCTGGCCTCCGAAACGGCGTGCCGCGGAAAAACCGGGCCGGAAACGGCGTGCCGCGGAAATCCGGGCCGGATCCGGCCTCCGAAACGGCGTGCCGCGGAAAAACCGGGCCGGAAACGGCGTGCCGCGGAAAAACCGGGCCGGAAACGGCGTGCCGTGGCAAAACCGGGCCGGATCCGGCCTCCGAAACGGCGTGCCGCGGAAAAACCGGGCCGGATCCGGCCTCCGAAACGGCGTGCGGCGGAAAAACCGGGCCGGATCCGGCCTCCGAAACGGCGTGCCGCGGAAAAACCGGGCCGGAAACGGCTTGCCGCGGAAAAACCGGGCCGGATCCGGCCTCCGAAACGGCGTGCCGCGGAAAAACCGGGCCGGATCCGGCCTCCGAAACGGCGTGCCGCGGAAAAACCGGGCCGGAAACGGTGTGCCGCGGGAAAAATTGGGCCGGATCCGGCCTCCGAAACGGCGTGCCGCAGAAAAAACCGGGCCGGATCTGGCCTCCGAAACGGCGTGCCGCGGAAAAACCGGGCCGGAAACGGCGTGCCGCGGAAAAACCGGGCCGGATCCGGCCTCCGAAACGGCGTGCCGCGGAAAAACCGGGCCAGATCCGGCCTCCGAAATGGCGTGCCGCGGAAAAACCGGGCCGGAAATGGCGTGCCACGGAAAAAACCGGGCCGGATCCGGCCTCCGAAACGGCGTGCCGCGGAAAAACCGGGCCGGAAACGGCGTGCCGCGGAAAAACCGGGCCGGATCCGGCCTCCGAAATGGCGTGCCGCGGAAAAAACCGGGCCGGAAACGGCGTGCCGCGGAAAAACCGGGCCGGATCCGGCCTCCGAAACGGCGTGCCGCAGAAAAACCGGGCCGGAAACGGCGTGCCGCGGAAAAAACCGGGCCGGAAACGGCGTGCCGCGGAAAAACCGGGCCGGATCCGGCCTCCGAAACGGCGTGCCGCGGAAAAACCGGGCTGGAAACGGCGTGCCGCGGAAAAACCGGGCCGGATCCGGCCTCCGAAACGGCGTGCCGCGGAAAAACCGGGCCGGAAACGGCGTGCCGCGGAAAAACCGGGCCGGAAACGGCTTGCCGCGGAAAAACCGGGCCGGATCCGGCCTCCGAAACGGCGTGCCGCGGAAAAACCGGGCCGGATCCGGCCTCCGAAATGGCGTGCCGCGGAAAAACCGGGCTGGAAATGGCGTGCCGCAGAAAAACCGGGCGGAAACGGCGTGCCGCGGAAAAACCGGGCCGGATCCGGCCTCCGAAACGGCGTGCCGCGGAAAAACCGGGCCGGAAACGGCGTGCCGCGGAAAAAACCGGGCCGGATCCGGCCTCCGAAACGGCGTGCCGCGGAAAAACCGGGCCGGATCCGGCCTCCGAAACGGCGTGCCGTGGAAAAAACCGGGTCGGAAACGGTGTGCCGCGGAAAAATTGGGCCGGATGCGGCCTCCGAAACGGCGTGCCGCAGAAAAACCGGGCCGGATCTGGCCTCCGAAACGGCGTGCCGCGGAAAAACCGGGCCGGAAACGGCGTGCCGCGGAAAAACTGGGCCGGATCCGGCCTCCGAAACGGC